>NW_027455992.1:0-27090 GCF_040206685.1 Ascaphus truei | reverse complement strand
CTTTTCATGGAATTGATGGTCTGATTCTGATTTATATTCTCAATTGTTCTTTCCAATTGCTTGTTTTTTATCGGTATATTGTTTAAATAACGGATTACTATCTCTATTTTCTGTACCCTTCCCTCCCCCCCATTTTTTATTTTCTTCATTCCTCCCCTCTCCCTAAAATTTTTTAATAAAAATTAAGTTTAAAAAAAAAAAAATAACGGATTACTTACCCCAAAATATTTTTGTTGTTTTACATTTAAAATGTACAAGTGATTTGTGCAACATGCCATTTCTAAGCAAGAGCCAACAATACCTATGTTAACATGCATTTTTAGTTTACAGTTCTAAGGTGGAAAGTGAGGGACTGATAAAGTACTGTACGGTAAATACAATAGTTTGTATTTAGAGTAAATTTCTCTCTTGTTTACAGAAACTAAATGAAAAAAATAAAAACAAACTATGAAGAAACAGAAGAACGCACGCTTCATCATGCAATAAATATTTTCAATGTTGAAACAATATAAAATCCGAGGATTATTGCACTCATGTAGACATTTAAAAAAAAGTGCATAGTGCATAGTAACCACAAGAAGTAGAGTCATATTCACCGGAACCGGACTGTTTGATGCACTCCTTGCATCTTGGTCTGTAGTTCCACCATCTCAGTATTTCATGGTGACGTAAGCTAGTATGTGAAGTAACCCTTAACGTTTTGTCACTGCACGTGACTTCATCAGGGTGATTGAGTGGTCAATAAATGCCCTTAAATAGCTGATGCTAACCATAGTTACCTATTAAACATACCATTAGAATTAGGAGTTATTTCAAATTGATTGGCAAATCCATAAGTCATATAGGTTAATTGACTCGTATTTGGGTGCACATTAACCCTCAATATACTTTTTAAAGCATTCACACAAAATTTCATTTTACAATCTAAAATGCATATTTCTATAATTTCGCATATTTAAAATAAACCAACATTATATATATATATATATATATATATATATATATATATATACATATATATAAAGGATAAAGCAACATCCCAGGGCGTTTGCTCGAGAAAGTTTCATCAGTGTGAGGAAACGCGTTGGGACATTGCGTTATCCTGCTGCTCTGGAAGCCCACCAGTTTATGCCCGTATAGTTTGGTGCAGGAACTTTTGGTGCAGGGAGATCAGCTGTTTGTGGGACTTATAATGTCTGGACTATCAGCGCTTGCAATACTTGCTGATCAGCCTGTTCTGAAGACAGCCACTGCTGTCCCTAGGAAACTACGCCCCCCCTACCCCACCCCCCCACCCTCCCCTGTGATATCAGGTGAGAACGGCCCCGATGCCATGGTAACAGGACAGGATTTTTCCTCTACTCACGATATCAATGGATATTTATTTCAGAGGAAGAGTTTATTCACCACAACTTTCCAGTCATCATGTTCCAGGAATTCCAGAGTTTTAACATTGTATTCCTAAATGCTTTAAAGATTTTACACAATGTACTTGTTTTTATCTTGACCTTGAAACTTCACTTTTTTTTAATTACATTGATCTGTGCAATGGACAATGCACTTATTATCTTCTCTTTAACATTCTAGATCATCAAGGAACAATTTTTTTCCCCACCTGAAGCAACTACGTCTGCATTGCTTTATATTCTTTACAAATTAGTAACAAACACACCTGTAGATTATACTGAACTGATTAATGTTTTTCAATGTTATTGATTTCTAACACATTTTGCACAATATGTATAGTATTTAAACACCTTTATATATTATACCTGCACAGGTTATTTTACACATCACATGTGTGAATTACATGATTTACATCTGTATCACACCAACACAGGTCCATATGAGTTATAGTATATTACCTTTTAACACACTTTATTCAAATATTTTAATGATTTTGTGTGTGTGTGTGTGTGTGTGTGTGTGTGTGTGTGTGTGTGTGTGTGTGTGTGTGTGTGTGTGTGTGTGTGTGTGTGTGTGTGTGTGTGTGTGTGTGTGTGTGTGTGAATATATATATGTGTGTGGGTGGTTTTCTGGGTATGCACCTTAACCCTGGCTGTGCTCGAAGCTGTGACCATGCAGCAAGCTTAAGCCTATAGGGAACCATGTTAAAAATGGTTATTGAGGCAAAAAGTGACACTGTGTGCTCATTTGCATGTCATTTCCCAGAATCCCTTGCTGCAGTGGAAGTGCTGTATGCTGGGTGATAATGGGGAAAGGCGAGGTTGCAGACCTGCCTAAGACATGCAGATGAGCATACAGCTATATTTGCATATTTGCTTTCCTGTGGAGGGTTTTTGTCACTTTTTTTACTCACCATAACTTAACTCAGTATTATGGTTTGGCCTATCCCATAAGCCTCTCTTGCATTCCCAGTAAAATCAACCCCACACTGATGAGACCCATCAAGGTCGAAACAGCTGTCTGTGGGTGGTTTTCTGGGTATGCACCTTAACCCTGGCTGTGCTCGAAGCTGTGACCATGCAGCAAGCTTAAGCCTATAGGGAACCATGTTAAAAATGGTTATTGAGGCAAAAAGTGACACTGTGTGCTCATTTGCATGTCATTTCCCAGAATCCCTTGCTGCAGTGGAAGTGCTGTATGCTGGGTGATAATGGGGAAAGGCGGGGTTGCAGACCTGCCTAAGACATGCAGATGAGCATACAGCTATATTTGCATATATATATATATATATATATATACACACACAAAAGGGAGTCGCTCACACTATATATTGAAAAAGGCTAAACCAGAACTTAAAAATAAAGTATACAGGTTGCAAAATAGTATATGAAACTATAACACATACCAAAGAAAATTATATAAACAAGAACTGGTGGTGCTAAGGGATAGCAATAATATATGGACACACAAAAAAAACTACCAAGATCCCTTATAACAGCACTCTAAATATGCCTAAAGTAAGATATAGAAATCAGAAACAAAAAAACGGGAACCAAAGTCAACTTAAAAAAATGTCCATGATTTCAATACAGTAACAGTAGAACACACTGTAACAGGGGAGTTATCCCTGTTCAGGAAATGTGCCTCTAATCCAGCAGTGTGGTGGTTAATTGCTGCTAGTCAATTAACCAACACCACCTGGCTGATTAGGTTCCTTAGAAAAACCTCCCTTTGAGACAGGAAGGGAGATTGTTCCTGAGTCTCACAAGTTGTGAGATTGACCATGGGGACAGATGTCTTGAGCCTGCCAGAAGAAATAGCAGAGCTGCTTGCAAGACACAGGGGAAAACATCTCTAAACCTGAATGCTGACAAAACCTGAGGAAAAAGGCAGCAACCCAGGAACAGAGAAGTATTCCCCTCCAACCCAGAAACAGATAAGACTTTCCTTTATAAGACTTTTGGTATATCTGCTCATATTAAGATATATGTTTGGGGCTGGGAGACATGCTTATCTAAAGGGATAGGTTTCACTAGAAATACTCCCAAGTGAATAGAAGCTTTGTTTGACCCCTTGTTTGGATGGTTTTCTGATGTTAAGGAAACAGGCGCAATAAAAGCCTTATTTAATTTCACCATAACAAGTCTCCCTTGCATAACTCTGTGCGTGTTCCTCCTACACACACTAACATTTAAAAACATACAAACACTGATGGCAGCCTGAAATATGCTAGAGAAAATAACACAAGCATGACAAGAGAAAAGGACAATCTGAGGAGTAAATGCACAGTACTGAAAAGAACTAGTAACTAACAATCCTGATATGAGTAGTGATTCAGAACAGTAAAAAATGCAAAAACGTCCCCACAGAATCCTAGCTGCATGAGAGGAGAAGGAAGAATGAGATCTCTATCTATATCAAAAAGAAATCAAACAACCAAGGAGAGATAAATAAGTTGGAACAAACTTATGAGTGCTAGTAAAACAGCACACATAAAGAAAAATAACAACCAAGGGAGAGCAACAGGGGAGGGAAAAAGGATAATAAATATAAAACTCAAACCCTGTGTATAATAGTCCAAAAAATTACACTACTAAAACATGCTGAGGTGTCAACAAACACTGTAGTTTAGAGCAATAAAGGACACAGATGTAAATAAGTCTGCTGCCCAACTCAGCATCTATGTTGGTGCTGAGAAGCATATGAAAAAGCCAGTGCTGTTGAAAAATCCTGGTAATTGACAAAAAGATACTCAGCTGTAGACATCCATGTTCCTGACCTTATAGAACCCAGGGAAGGTGTAATACCATCTAGCGTCTCAGTGAGAAGTCAAATGTCCAGGAAATACTCCAAGAAGATAATCACTAGCAACATAATCAGGAGGGGTCCTGCCATCAGGGACACTACCTATCGAGTGACAATTCCTCCCACATCATCACTGCTTCCTATTTGCGCTATTGGACATTTTTTTGGTCACATTTCCCATCTTTTTTATTTTCAAGAGCACTCTTGTTTTTTATTGTCATATGTGTCTATTGGCATCATTGTGTTTGTTTTAATCTGTTCAGTCACCTAGCCTTCCTTGCTTAATTAATACATTTTCCTGTTTTTTATTGCTACACAAGATTGCGCCTTTTTTCTTTCATATATATATATATATATATATATATATATATATATATATATATATATATATATATATATATAAAAATAATGTGGTTTTAAACTGCTTGTTGAAGTTATACTGTATGTTGTAATTTCTTGTGACCCTGTGGATTCTTTGGACTTCTTGACAAATTTATGTCTGTGAATTATGCTAGCATGTTATTTGACCTATTTGCCATATTACAGCCACTGTGCACACTGTCTTGCATCCAATACAGACGTGCAGGATCCAGTATTAAAATCTACACTTGATTGACCACATACAGTACTGTGTTGTTACTGTATGACTCTCTTGATTTTGTAGCTATATGTTCCTGTTATGAACATTTCCCACTCTTGCCACTTTAATGCTACCTTGGGGAATTGTGAAATCCCTCACACCAGCAGCATCTCCCTACGGTGATATTCATTTATACCTATTTTTCACTATTCACATTGTCACTTTATATTTGGGTTTACGCTTCTAAACTTCCTGTACCACTCTTGCTAATGCATACGCATTTTTCCCACAACACTACTCTTACTTGACATTCCTGTTCCCTGCCCTCTCCCAAGTAGCCATCTTTTTACTGTCATTCACTAGTCATTGAATTACCCATGAGGAAGGTCCCCCTGTCGAACGAAACATCGGGATTTGTTTACCTGATGGATCAATAAATCCTTTTTTTTCTTTTGCATCCCCCCCCATGTCCTGCTGGTACTTTGAGATTGATATCAATCTCTCTCCCCCTCTCCCCCTCTCCCCCTCTCGCCCTCTCCCCCTCTCCCCCTCTCCCTCTCCATGTAAAATCAAGTATTTTACTCTGGACTTTTTTCATGGCTCTTTCTCCTGCACATATTGTGAGATGTATTTTTTATTTATCACTAAGTATTGTATATACTAATTTCTCTTTCATTTTTTTTTAATCTGCACAAAAATCTCTATTTTGATATTGTTCAAAATTGTAGCAATATTTATCATTTATTAGTGCGTTACTTTGAAAAGTAGTAGCTGATTATATATTTTTTTTTTTCATTAATTAAATGTAAAAAATATTTGCCAACATGTGTAGACAGCAGCAGTTTTGTCATTTCTAATGTTCTATGTTCAGCTTAAGCAGATGTTGAAAGTTATCGTTCTTATTTAGCTTGAATGCTTTAAAGATTTTCTTTGTGTAGAAAAACTTCAAAAAGGGACTGAATCCATATAAATCAGGTTCAACATTTACAGTATTAGAAATTTCAAATAAATATATACAAATATTGTACTTTCTACACATTAGAGTAATCACTTCAAATGAGATAGTATTGATTTTTCTGGAGAAGGAGTATTTCTCTTAGCTGTCAACCTTTAAGTAATATGAATGCTTCATTTTCCAAATTTCTAAAGGTGATGTATTAACCACTTCTTTACTACATGAGATTACATAGCTATCGCATTACAGGGTTTAGAGAGAAGCTCATGGAAGATGGTTATTTATTAAACTGCGATAGTGCAGATCGGGACATTGATACATGGAAACTCCCATTAACGTAGCAAGGCTTTGTCTTATTATGCATAAATGTTCACACATTTTCTGATCTCAGTAGGTAACTTTGTCATACAAACAAGTGTATTAAATTAAATCCCATTGCAAGTTTTACAGAGAAATTAGCAATTTACAGACTCTGGTTTCATGTAATCTGGTGGAATAAAAAATGAATAAAAAATTCATTGTCTCACAACAAAAAGTCTTCATCTTGCTCATATATTTCCTACCTTACCAATATCGTGAGTTTCCCCAAGAGCTCATCCATTGCCTCCTGATGTCCGGGGATCCCCACGGAAAACAACAACAAATATGGCAGCCAGGACTACAAAAATGGCCGCGAGCTCACCAATTGAAAGCCGAAACGTCATATTGGCGACCAGAGTCGGCCTCGACTCCAAGACTCTTTTTAATTGGCGGGTTAGTGAAGGGCCAGTTTTAGGATTTTTTTGTTCAAACAAATAATGGCAAGTACTGTCTCTAGTGTATGTGCCATAAAAGGCAATAGTACTGTCTTAATAAACCAAATATGTGTACTGTGGTTGAAGATGAAGAAATCCTGTCTGCTTTGGGGGCTATGTTTAAGGACAAGTGGATTATGGAGGGCTGATGAAGAAAGACTATTCTGTTCTGATTGGATTATTTAGTGTACTTGAAAATCTGAAACATAAACTAACAATTGGCACATGTAAAGATAGAAAAAATCAAAATGATTTAAGAAGTACTGTAGCCCATTGGTCTTGCCACTCCTTACATTTTTATTATATGCAATATGAAAAATTGGCCCATGTTGGTTATCTTGACAGTCAACACTTAATCATCAAGTAGTCTCCTAAGATTCCTTCTAAAGATACCAAGGATCTATTCTATGCACTGTTATCAGCTACCCACATTCTCATGCTAAGGGATCTGGCGACCACACACAATTGAAAACTTTGGAAATTGCTCCTGTACAACTAGATTAACTGATATCCTTAACACATTTAAACAGGCCCTTGAAAAAATAAATCCAGTTTTAAGGGTGCTTTCAATATTACAAAGTATGGGAAATAGAACCCCGCTGCCGGTGCTATAGTAATATGTGGTTAACAGAGAAAACATGACTTATATGAAGCCAAAGAATGAAAGCAATCACTGTAATAAAATGTCCCTGAAATATATGCCCACTGCACAATGAAAATGCTGATTTATCCGGCCAATAACGGTATGAACAATATAACAGGTAGGGGGAAAGGAGAGCAGCAGAGGGAGAGGAAACAAACTGGCAGCAGGAGATCCACAGCTGTGAACCCGCGCTGCCGGTATATCCAAGCCTCGCCGCTGACAGCCCCAAATGTATCATGCTGTCATACACAGGTGACGATAATGCGGAAAGGCAGGTATGAAAAAACTCATATACAGCTTGTGTTCCGCGTCGCAATGCAGTCGTAGATGATCCTGGTCGATGCGTGCTCCAGCCGGGAAAGGATATGCAAGTGTAAAACTAAAAAGGCAGGCGAAGCGCTGCAAAAAGCTGGTACAAATGCTGGACAAAAGCGTGGAACTGTAAAAAAAACTTTATTGAAAAATCGAATAGTTCCAGCAGTCATCTCTGATGCATTTTTTTACCGGTACGAAACGCATCAGAGATGACTACTGGAACTACCTGATTTTTCAGTAAAGTTTTTTTATGGCTACACGGCTTTTGTCCAGCATTTGTACCAGCTTTTTGCAGTTCTTCGTCTGCCTTTTTCGTTTTACATTTGCTTTCCATATTAAGTTTAACTTTAGAAAATGGTAGATTATCCTTACATTTACACAATAATCACAGAAATCAAACATGTGATAATCAATTTTTTCCAGGACAACTAATAACGCTGAGGCGCACTAAGCCATGCTCACGCTTGGCAGTGAGCCCTTGCAGCCGCAAAGAGAGCGGCTTTAGCAGGGGCTTGCGCACGCTTCCGCAGGCGTGCGGAAGCGTAGCCGGCAATTTTTTTTTAGTTTAAGCGCTCATGGGAGCGGAGGGCCGGTCACGTGAGCGGTTCGCCCAATGAGGGCGAACCAGCTCTGTGACGTCACTGGGCCGCCCCCCGACATGCCCCGGTGCGCGAACTAAGGCCAGGGAAAGCACCCGCTTTCCCTCAGCGTCTGCGCGCCTCTGCATGGCTGAAGTCTCTATGGACTCAGCCTTACACTTAAGGGTGGTGTCAATGTTGTTTTAATCAGCTGTGAATGGAGCGCTCCAATAACGCTAAGAACTGTCACAGGTGCACGGTAACAGTAAACTAAGAAAGAGTAAAGGCTAATTATTATTAAAAAATACTTAATAATTTCACTGAAGTGCCCATTTTGAACAATGCTCTTGGTTTTGGTTTAGTCCAGGCCTGGACTGGTCTTGGTTTTGGATTGTAAACAATGATGTGAAAAGACTCTGCAGGAAATAAGTTTTCCCAGTTTATTGGAAAAAAAAATATCTAAGGATCAGCCTGTCTCGGGTTTTCGCTCAAATTTCCCTCGGATTTGAAAAACTCGACATATGAATAAACTTTGAAGTTTGAGGAGTTCAGATTTAAAACACGCAAACCTGCCCATTCATACTGTACTTCTATTACCTTACCTTTTGTGACCCTCTCCTTTCCACCCCAAATTGTTCTTCAACAACAAAAATAACTGAAAAGGAACAGAAGACAGTTGTGTTTGCATAAGACGTGTGTAGTTGCTGGGAAATTGGGGGTGAAATCTTATTTGTGACTCACCCTTCATCCCAAGGTCTGTTTTTATTTAAACTGAGTTTTTCAGAAATATGGATTATGATACGCTTATATTTCTCTCGATCTGCGTACATAGGTCATTTTATTTCTTTCCTTTTAGGTACTGTAGTTTAACAAACAGAAAGAAGGCCAGAGGCCCAATTGAAGTACCAGGCAAATCATGGAAAAAAACGCTTGTTTTCTAGAGGATGATCAGGCTTCCCAATCAAAACAGAAGCCACTACTTCCGTCTACTATAGTCTTGTGGTGGGGCAGTCATGTGATTGCTCGAGTGAACCCATGACCTCAAATGCCAGAGGTCCAGTGGCAATCTGGTGCTCCCAGAACTCCAGTACTGAAAATGAAATAACCAACTCATATCTTGTCTAATTTAAATGTAATCTATTTTCTGTCAATCAAAAGAGGAAGTTTAACTTGTATTTGTTATTTGTATACAGGGTTTGATATTTAGGCATATTCTTATTGTATAATTAGAAAACTCAGGGCTTGTCATAAGTTTAGTAAATATAACACAGGATTAGGTTTCATGGATACAACCCTCTGACTTTAGCAAGATAAAATTAGGCAACAAGAAGAAGATACACCCAGTAAATACCAAGACCAATATATATTTTATGTAAGTTTAAAAATACATTTTGGATAGCACAGCAATAGTTTAAGTATTTCTAGGTAAGTCAATGCTCAAAGACTGTGATATTAAGCTCCAACGAATAAAAATACTGAATATTATTTACTTGTACAAAAAAAAGTGTTGACTAGGACAGCGGTGCGCAATCTGTGGGGCGCGACCCCCAGGGGGGGCGCGAGACTGCCGACGGGGGGCGCGGGGTTTACAGAGGCCCCGCGCGCTTCCCGAAGGCACTTAAATTAAGTGCCGGGGGAGCTGCAGGGCCTCTGTAAACCATACTTACCCGTGGCTCCGGCGGCTTCCTCCCGGCGTCGCCATGGCAACGCGGCGTCAAAATGACGCTGCGAGGTCATGTGACGTCACGTTGCTATGGCAACGTGACGTCATTACGCCGGTGCGAGGGTAAGTTGGGGTTGGGGGGGGGCGCGGGAGTGAGGGGACAGCCGGCAGGGGGGCGCAGGGAAAAAAGTTTGCGCCCCCCTGGACTAGGACATGTTTAACCCTAGATTATTTGTGTATGTATGCTGTTAATTAATAACAAATAATATCCTAATTGTAATACATATAATTATTGAAAAACGTTCATGGATACTACGCAATAAGGTATAATGTATAAAGTTAAAGAATTAAGGTGTTATTTAACTGTCCTTGTAATGTCGTACGACTGAGAGGTTAGAGAATTAGACTAAACATTTCTTGAGTTGAAAGCCCAGGGCAAGTAATCTGCATCTGATGCAGAACATGTAATGAAATTAATGTGTACAGTATTTAATGTATAACTATTGTTTTACTAAAATATGTTTTAGAAACATTTACAATACACACACACACATATAGATCGATAGATCGATAGATAGATCGATAGATAGATTGATGGATAGATGGATAGATAGACTGTACATGCCAATATATACATATTTATCTCAACATATCAACATATTAAAATACGTTTGCATAATTTACATATTTTAAATGTAAAGCTGCGACAAACATACAAATATCCACCAACCCATTTTAACTTCTTTATTAGGGTTATATCGTGATACATTAAAAACAGCACCACATTTATCAAACAGTGGGCATTTTCCACTGATGTTCATTGAATGGGAAGTGGACTTCTAGTGCACCGTAAACTCCATTTGTCTATTATAGCCCTCTTATGTTCCAGCTAATTCATTTTCATAATAGGACAATCATTCATGATAAACTAGAAAAATGATCTGAAACAACCTGATTCTTCAGTGCTAGTGAAGCAAGAGCATTAGAGATTGGCTCAAAAACTCAAACCATAAAAATACTCATGTTCATGTCAAAAGCATGAAAGCCCAGTGCAAACAAGAACTTTAGTGCTAATAGGGAAACTAAGGAATCAGGCTGCTATGGAGGGACCCCTTAATCATTAATGAATGATCTCTAGTGTACACTTTTTCATAAACGGATTGAAGTCATGTTTTGGGAAGACTAGCACACTAGGAGGGCTGCTTACCATCTGTAGCAGATCTAATACATTAACATTATTTTGAATCATGGACCCCAGCATACCATTGTTATGTATGTGTACAGTGGGTTAGACAACCCACTGAGCTGGCAGCACCCCAGTAAATCTCACGCTTTAGGCTAAGCACATTACTGCATTAGGCGTGCGTTCTACCCTTCACCCTGGCCTCAGATGTAAGAAATTCACTGACCAATGTCAAACATGATCTGTCGATTAAGTAAAAGAATATATTTAGCTCAAATGATACTAATGAAAAAATATTGTTTTATTATTTCGTTGGAACATATGCTGTCCGAAACATTTTCAGCACTACTTCTCCCTAAAGAGACTCTACAAAGCAGACAACAAACACAAAAGGCAAAATGATGCATAGTCACACTCTGATTTGACCAGATACAGATATACAGTAGCCTGACTTTTTCAACTGCTGATTCATTAATACGAGTTGTACTGCACATTGGTTGGCTTTGTCTTCTGTATGCTGGGTGACCTGTACTGCGGCAAACCACAGTCACAAAGAAGTTAAACCAGGTCGCATCTGGAATTACTAACGGATCAACTAAAATCTTATATTATGGTCATCTTAAAATGTACTCTCAATTACTTTAGTAAGTTCTTCTTCTACATAACTGAGACAATTCTGAGAATTTACAGTTTTTGTTCTAACCTCGTTCTTCACAGATGAGCAGCAGTTAATGCGATGCAACAACTCAGCTGCATTCAACTAAATAGCTCAAAAAGTATTGCTTCCCTCTTTAGGGAATTAGGGCGAGTGGCATCTTGCTATCGGACAATACACTTCCAGTCTGATAGGGAAGTAAACATGAACCAGCTTCTCTTTCCTTGTGCCAGGTGAATGTATTGGACACTTAGGGCTTCATGCAGTAAGCAGCGGAAAGGCAATTCTCGCCACTTTCCCGCCAAAAATGGCAACCCCTATTCAGTAAGGGGCGAGAATAAAAAAAAACGCCAGTTTGGTTTTTTTTTTCCCGCCGGTGGCGAGGCGAGAAGGCACTTTCCGCCTTAAATAGAAACATTTTCCGCCACGCTTACATTTTATGCAGCATGTATACAATGTAAATGCAATGTTTTAAGTGGCATTTGAGGCTTTGGATTGGCATTTGATGCTTTAGATTGAATGATTACATTTGATTTGTTTACGAAATAGCATTGTATTTCATTGAGGATGTTATGGATAAGTGGTATTTTTTTTGGAGCATGTTTTTGTTAACCCGGAGACATTTATTTGTATATTGGTTCATCATGTGTG
Source organism: Ascaphus truei (assembly GCF_040206685.1). Taxonomy (NCBI): domain Eukaryota; kingdom Metazoa; phylum Chordata; class Amphibia; order Anura; family Ascaphidae; genus Ascaphus; species Ascaphus truei. Next base: position 14,861 of record NW_027455992.1, on the reverse strand, counting down.
TGTGTATATATATATATATATATATATATATATATATATATATATATATATATATATATACACACAGTGGTCGACAAATCACCAAAAATTCTACTCGCCGAACAAAAAAAGCACATGTGTGCTGCTTGGGCCAATAGTAGCTCGCCACGATGTTAAATCCACTCGCCCGGGGCGAGCAAATGTATAGGTTTGTCGAACACTGTATATATATATATATTTTGATTCTTTTAATTTTATTGTATTTTTTCATGATGAAGCCACTGTACAAAGGAATGTGTGAAGGGTGGGTATGTGGCCAGGATGGCTTAACCCCTTCATTACCTTTGCAGTTAGTATTCTATAAGGTGATGAAGGGGTTCATTGATATGTGAATGTCATTGCAATGTATTGGCTATGTATTATTTTGGCAACGGACCACAAGGATGATGCTGGCGACAGGGCCTTCTTAATGATGAGGTTAGTAGAATTTTCTTTATTTTACTATGGTATTTAATGTGTTTAATAATGGCCAAATAATGTATTATCCCTATGTGGATAATAGTTATTTGGCACATTATTGTACTGTATGTGTTGGGGTGGGAGGAGGGGTATTGGCCCCAAGGGTATGTGGGTAGGCCTCCCTTGTGGGTAGTGGGTAAGGGTGGTTAAGCCTCACGGGGTGGGGGGTAGTGGGGTAGGGTATGTGGGTGAGGGTGGGTTAACCCCTTAATGACTGTAGCGGTTAATAACCGCAATGCTGATTAAGGGGTTAGGGGACATTACATTGGATGTTTTTATTCTTGTGTCTGTTTTGCAGAAGCTAATGGGGCATTAGCAGGATGAAGATGAGGATGGCCTTCATCGTGGCAGCCGGACATGGGTGAGTGCTATATGTATTTAATGTATTTATTGTTCTGTATGTATTTTAAATGGACAACTGCCAATCCATTTGTGGATAATAGTAATGTTGCCCATTACTGTATTATATGTTGTGTATTGCTATGTTTATTGGGGGCAATTGTCCTCAATAAACATACTATTATGCTTTAACCCCTTCATTGCCTTAGCGGCTATCCGCTATGGTAATGAAGCAGCATTAATGTATTTCAATAATATTGTGCGGGAGCAGGGGGTCCCCTGAGCTGAACCGCATTGATTTGTGGCTCAGAGACCCCCTGCTTCCCGAGTTATAGGCCCCGGTTTGGGGCATCGGTTACAATGTCGACGCCATGTTTATTGCGGGCACGTAGCGTATGGGACGCTTTAAACATGGCGGCGACACTGCCCACCCGATCACACATACCAGGGCCTGTAACTCGGGAAGCAGGGGGTCCCTGGTCCACAAAGCTATGCGGTTCAGCTCAGGGGACCCCCTGCTCACTGTACAGTATTATTAAAAAAATATTCATGCTGCTTCGCTACCATAGCCGATAGCTGCAAAGGTAAGGAACAAGTCTTTATTGATATGTGTGTATTAGTCATAGTGTAGATGTGCAGAGGGTCTCCGGAGCTGAACCACTTTGGTTTTAGGTCCGGGGACCCCCTGCTTCCTGAGATACAGGCCCCTTTAGGGGGTGCCCGTATCCCTCTGCTTTGTTTACATTCCGCGGTCACGTGATCGGGACCTTTAAATGCAGAGGGATACCGGCACCTCATAAAGGGGCCTGTATCTCGGGAAGCAGGGGGTCCACTGACCTGAAACCAATGCGGTTCAGCTCCGGAGACCCCCTGCACATGTACACTATGAATAAAAATGGTTTTAAAAATAATTTTTAATGTGCCGATGTTTGCGCCGAGAGAGCAGCGGAACTCTCTCTGCTACAAACACATCTCGGCAGGGGACGGCTTCTCGGCAGCTTCTCGCCAGGCAGTCGTCTCGCCACCAGTTACTAGCCATTTTATCAAATGGTGGTGGCGCATTCATTCGCCAGGGATTCGCCCCTTACAGCATACAGCAAGGTTAACACGCCAAAAACATGGCTAATTGCAAAACTGCCTAATGCATTTTTTCGCTGCTTACTGCATGATGCCCTTAGTTTTTGTTAAATCAGCGTTATGATTTTTGTAAGTGAATGCATACTGTAATTACAAAAATATTAAATGAGGTGCATACTGCTCAATTTTCATCCCTTATTGAATAAGCAGTTTCCCAGTGCTGGAGAAAAGATCAGCTCAATTCAAATGAATGAGACTAAAATCGACTTCAGTACAGGAAAGCGGCTTCACACAATATTGTATAAGAGCGTTAATGTGTTTATTATTAATATATGTGTGTAGTTGAGTCTCCCTACCCTGCCTCTGGGACGGGGGAGCTGTTCAGTGGTTCCCCGGAGCTCTGCGCGGTCGGGAGGTGGGGGCGGCCATTTTGCGAGTCGCGCAGGTGGAGTGAGGGAGGTTAAGGCCATCTTAGGATAGCTCCGCACATGCAGCCACGGGACTACATGTCCCAGAATCCTCCGGGGGGGAGGGAAACACCACAAAGGAGCTGTCCCAGCCAATAGGGCTCTGAAGAGAGGAGGAACAGGATACAGGCTCCATAGACATTTGGGAGACCCTCCGGCTGGAGCTCACACAGCAAGGAGGATCCGGACTCCTTAAGAGAGAGGGGATTTGTGTTGGAGGCCCCACTGCATGGGACCCGCTCCAACTCACTACGCCAAGCAACACCTGAGTACTGGTGTACCCAACGTGCACCTACATCCACAGGGGGTAGCGCTAGGGTGGGAATTGCTGGGACAGGACACCAGGGGTATTGGTGCCATAGCACCCTCAGTACTTTGGGGAACCACCACGTGTTGGGTCATTGGGTGTATAATGTGGGCACAGTTATTGTCGTTATTGTATGTGTTAGTATGTGTTAGTATGTGTTAGTATGTGTATACAGTAAACCTTAGGTATATACATTGTGTGGTGTATTATTCTTTACTGTGTATTGGTTCCTGTGAGGAGTTATCCTGCCAACACAGGGATCCCTCATAGGTGGAGGTAGTGTACGCAAGTAGAAAGAGCTCACCCCAGGCTCCCAGAGGCGGTCTTAGGCCTCCTGTGGGCAGACAGGTACAGCAGCACGTGTAGTTGCCCGCATAGTTCCCCTAGGCATAAGGAAAGGGGGCTACATATGAAAGTCACTTAGTCTAGAGAGTGTGTCTGAAAAACTAAACATTACAACACTGCTGCTGGCTTAGAACAATCTTATGCATACTGAGACGCCAAGAAATACAAGGAAACAGGAAGATTATAAACATTAATAAAAAAAATGATCTCCATTCATTGAATAGCTTTTTGTACAGTGTTAATATATAATTATTGTTTTTTAGTGAGTAACCATATAATTAAAAACACACTAATCAGCATTTCAAAAATGGGTTATGCAATTTTTACAGGCCACCAAGCACAATGTTCAGAGCTGTAATGTCAGGGCTTCAAGTGCCCCAGACATTCTCCTCCATTTCAACGCTCTCGAAGCCCCCCCCCCCCCTGACAAATAGCTGCTGCCAGGCTACAAATCACTGTGATGTTCTAGGAATTACACAAAGGCCAGGTGTGTGCAAAAGGCCACTATAAAGGTTAGCAAATAATTCATCAGAAAAAAAGCAGAACTTGTTTTCTTTACAAATCAGCGTCATTTTCTCATACTCATTGCACGGTCTAGGACATTTGGCTGTTTCACAATGACCAAATGACCACCGGCACTTGGCCGTGAATTACCCCACCGCCGACTGCTTCGCCACTAAGGTAAGTGACTAACCATACTCCTCACCCCAAAACACTCTTATCTTAACCCTAATTAAATATCTAATTTAAATGCTACTCCTACTCTAAAAACAACCCCTTACCCTAAAACCCTTACTGTAACCACTAAAATCCCTATAGTGAACCCCCCACCCTAACCACTAAAACCCCTAAAGGTAACACCCTAACCTGACCACTAAACCTCTTACAGTTAACCCCCTAACCTAAAACGAATCCCCTACCATAAAACTAAAACTAACCCCTACCTTAAAACTAACCCCTTACCTTAAAACTAACCCCCTACAATAAAACGTACCTTCTCATCAAAGCGGCCAGCGTCGGAGCAGCTGTAGTGGAGGGTCCTCCTGCGGCTAAACGCCAGCGGGAGTTGGACACGACGGGATGGCCTTGACTAAATGTCCCATTCCACTCATGACTTACTTTATCATGAAATGCTAAGTGGCCAATTATTAGATTGTCAATTCCACATAGCTAGCCAAACTCCAACCTTCTGTAAACAATGTAACAATTTAATTGGCTTGCTTTAAAAAAAATCTAACAGTTCTAGGATGCAGACTTGGCGTATTTGGTTTCTTTGGAAATTAATTACACAGGGGTGCTCGTAAAGTCTTTTTTGTACTAGTATCCCACCATATCCTTATTTTAGAGGCAACGGAGGAAGGGAGACAGGGGGCCCTGGCTGTGCAAACACTTTTTGAACACACAGTGACATGACAAAACGTGAAGGAAACCAAACCCCTTCTAACTGTCAGCTCATGATGTTTACAAGCTATATAAAATTCAAAGCACTTGGACCTAAGAAGGATTAATTTAACTGGGGAAAATCTTAGTAAAATATTCCATTATTTGATAAATCTGGAGCTACAGTGTATACTGTATCCAGGAGACTTTGAGAAATAGTCCTCCAAAGAGTTAAACATTCTTTCTGCCTGGAGCTCTTTTGGAGGGTAAGTACTCTCCAATCTCTCCATGCTGCGGCCCCTCTGCTCCTTCCCTGGTCCCCACATGGCTCCCTACTCCCCACCGCGGCCCTCTGCTCCTGCCATCTGTGCCTCCGCGTTAGCTCTGCTGTCCCTTGCTCCTGTCCCCTGCTCCTGTCCCCTTCCCCTGTCCCCTTCCCCTTGATCCACCGATCGCTGTCCGGGGCGGGAGTTCCCCACTGCTGAAGCCCGGTTGGCATATGCGGGGGGCCCTCGCCACGTGCCTCCCTCCCACCCGTCTCCCCAAAACTTAAAATATGCCCGCCAGCTAGCTCCATGACGGCACAGCTGCCGCATGAGGTGGGGAGGCGGGGGTGTCGGCCTTCCCCCCCACGAGCTTCATGCCTCCGCGGGCTGGGGGGAAGAAGCAGCCGGCAAAGCTTCTTGGCCTCGCACTGCGGGACATGCCAGCGAGGGGAGCAGGGCAGTGGCGGCCATGGCGGGACTGACTGTCCCCTGGGGCGCCCGCTGGGGAACACCTCGCCACGTGCCTCCAACCCACCCTGCCTCCCCAAAGCTTCCACTACGCCGAGTGAGGTATGGGGGGGAGGGGTGGAATGCCGGCCTGCCCGCCCAATATCTTCATGCCCCCGCGGGGGGGGGGGTAGCGGGCTGGTGGTGGTGCTGGTCGTGGGCTTTTCTCTCAAAATGACCCCCCGTGTGTAGAGTGAGAGAGAGAGTGTGTGTGTGTGTGTGTATGTGCATATATATGGGAGAGAATGTGTGTGTGTGTGTGTGTGTGTGTGTGTGTGTGTGTGTGTGTGTGTGTGTGTGTGTATGTGTGTGTGTGTGTGTCACCAGAGGTACCTCCCAATCAGTCACCCCCCCACCTAGTCAGTCAAAGTCACCCAGTCAGTCACCATCTCCTCACCCAGTTCCCCCCCATCAGTCAGTCCTCCCCCTATCTCCTCTCTCACTCTCCTCCCCATCTCTCTCCCCTCCCTGTCTCTCTCCCCTCCCTGTCTCTCTCCCCTCCCTGTCTCTATCCCCTCCCTGTCTCTCTCCCCTCCCTGTCTCTCTCCCCTCTCTGTCTGTCTGTCTCTCTCCCCTCTCTGTCTGTCTCTCTCCCCTCTCTGTCTGTCTGTCTCTCTCCCCTCTCTGTCTGTCTGTCTCTCTCCCCTCTCTGTCTGTCTGTCTCTCTCCCCTCTCTGTCTCTCTCCCCTCTCTGTCTCTGTCTCTCTCCACTCTCTGTCTCTCTCCCCTCTCTGTCTCTGTCTCTCTCCCCTCTCTGTCTCTCACCCACACTCTCTCTGTCTTTCACCCACACTCTCTCTGGCTCTCACCCACACTCTCTCTGGCTCTCACCCACACTCTCTCTGTCTCTCACCCACACTCTCTCTGTCTCTCACCCACACTCTCTCTGTCTCTCACCCACACTCTCACTGACTCTCACCCACACTCTCTCACACTCTGGATCTGGATATCTTATTTACCCTGTATATCTTAAATGCCCTATACTACACCGAAATATGCTTTCGGAATGCTTTCTTCCAGATCTGACTCAAGCTTCACACAGGAACCATCGGAACCCCCTCTAACCCAGAAGACAGGTAAGGAACACCTCCCCTCCAATGTATAACATTGCGGGAATGAAGGTATCTGGACATTGAGGGACTGCGGATCAGGTAAGATCCCAGGCGGGATTGCTGCTTTAGATATTGTGAAGCGGGGACGTCCAGACACTGGTTAAGGGGTTCAGGAAACTAGTCATTCACATCTGGCTTTTATTTCTAGATCTGACATTTACACACACACACACACACACGTAACAAGGTCTAATTGTAGTATAATGTAATACAATAAATACATTTATGTAAAAATGAATGTTGTTCTGACTAGGAATTTATTAAATGTATTTTATTTATATATTTTATTTTAAAGTGGGGTTGGGGGCGGGACTAGGGTTGGGGGCGGGGTTGGGGGCGGGACTAGGTTGCGAGTAGATTTTTTGGTTGGGTCGAGTAGATTTTTGGGTGATTTGTCCAACACTGTGTGTGAATATATATATATATATATATATATATATATATATATATATATATATATATATATATATACACACACATACACACACATACATACATACATACACACACACATACACACACACATATACACACACACATATATACATATACACATATACACACACACATATACAGATATACACATATACATATAAACACACACACACACACACACACATATATTTTATATATATATATATATATATATATATATATATATAGAGCAACTGTAAATATTACTGTATGTTCATTTGCATGTCTTAGACAGGTCTGCAACCCTGTCTTTCCCCATTGTCGCCCAGCATACAGCGCTTCCACTGCAGCAAGGGAATATATATATATATATATATATATATATATATATATATATATATATATATATATGTATATATATATATATATATATATATATATATATATATATATATACACACACATATACACACATATATATATATACACATATATATATACATATATACACACACACGCATATAAATATATACACACACACACATACATACAAACATACATACATACGTATATACAAACACACACATATACATATACACACACACACACACACACCTCCCCCCTCATCAACTCTTGTAGGGCCCCCCTCTCCACCTCTCCACCTCTCCTCCTCTCCTGCACAGACAGCCTCTTCCCGTCGATCTCTACTCTGACCGTAACTATGGCGACGGAGCTGCCTTGTGGCTCCACCAGCCACACTGCTGCCTGTAGAGCCCTGCGCAGGGCACGTGGGAATGAGGTGCGCACTGCTCTCAGCTGTCAAAGTACTACAAGAGCGCGGAACGCTTGGCGAGCGGCCATCTTTTTTTCCAATTTTTTTTTTTAATTGAATTAACTGGCGTTCGGGTGTGCACGGGGCCCGGGACGCCAGTGACCTTTGTCCCTCTCTGTTGGCGGCCCTGAATCCCTGACTCCAGAAATGGCAATCAGATTTCTCCCTGAATCAAGATCTTTCCCATGTTTACTTGTATGGTATATTCCTGTATATCTTTCCTTTCTAAAAAGATGTCTAACCTTTTCTTTAATATATCTATCAATATGTCTATATCTAAGATATGCATCTATCTATTATCCCCGAGATACTTACATGTGAAGGTAGTGATGGTACTCCCTGGTAATTTAGAACCCCCGTCTCACATGGGCTAATAATAAACCACAACAAATGACATTGATGCTTCCTATTGGCTTGCTGACATGGGAGATTTGAATTGCCATTGTGTTTCCCCTGGAAGGAAATGCCATGCGCTATCATTACTGGTAAGTATCTCCGGAATTATGAGGGTTCCCAGAGCTAAGAATAGAATGTTCGAGCTACGAAGATCCCTAACCAAAGATGGGCCAAACTGTCAAAATCTGTTCCGCAATGCATAATCCGGCAAGCGATTGTTCCAGTTTCAATCTGTATGAATGAATCCAAAACCGCATTTGGATACAATTTTTAAGAATGCAATCCACGGATTCTGCAATCCGTTGCGGGATTGATGAAACTCCGCACACGGATTCCAAAATCTGTTGTCGGATTGTAAAAATTCTGACCACAGATTATTAATCCGCAATGTGCTAAAAAAAATCCCGAAAAGGCAAATCACCCTCTTGGAGACTGATTCGTGGAAATCCGCAGATCAAAGGAACCGGACGATCCGAGGCAGATCCAAATCTGCAAAAAAATATTTGCCTATCTCTATCTTTAACTCCCATCCTTCTAAAAAGAAAACGAAAATCGTGATTTAAAAAAAATGTGCAGTTTGTGCAGCTGCTTTAACATTACAGAGCAAAGGTTTTCAATCCATTTCTTAAAATTAGTTATTAAACAAAAGTTAGAGGTCCAGACATAGAGAAGTACTCAGTAAAATATATCTTCGTTAAATATAAAAGAAAAACAAAAAAAGCTGATATACTGTATGTTTGGTGACAGATATCGGATTTATATCAATAGCATGTGCAAACAGATCTGTGTTTTCAAGGGGGTCACAGCTTGGCACTTACTATAACCCATCCAGTTTCAATCTATCATCAATACAGAGCAAGGTCATTTATTATGAGATGCATGACAGCCCCTGAAATTGCCTAACTATATTCAATACAGTGTAGTACAATATCTTAATAATTGTTCATACTGTACCTGTAGTAATTCATACATAAAAATAAACAAGAAGAGTGCACAACCTCTCATAGTGCCATATCTATTAAGACCTTTGACATATAAAAGGTAAGTTCTGCGCATACAAAAATAACAATAAACATAGGCTCATATTGGATAGCTGGCCGCTCTCATGCCCCAGCGACCAGTTAGCTGATGGTATGGTTCTCTGTGATGGTTATTGTTCACACGGGACCTGGGATACACACCATGGCATGTCCCTGGTATACCCTGCTGATCAAAACCTCCACCGTAGAATGTCTAGAGGAGTGGTGGGGGTTTCTTAAAAAAAAGTCCGGAGAGCATACCATAACCAGCAATTTAAAAAGTCCTCTGACATTTAAAATAATTAGGAAAAAATTCTGTAGCGCCAAGCTCCTGGTAGGAGAATACCCAGCAATGCAATTTCCTACGCGTTTCATGACATACAGCCCCAATTCAGGGCACTATTGTCATAATATTATAGAAAGGCTAGAGTAATTTAACAGTACAAAGTAAAAGAATGTTAATGCTATAAGATGGATTTTAGACTACCCTGTAGCATATTTTGAGAAGAGATACAGTTATAGAACATTGAAAATACTTAGGGATTAGTGGTTAAGGATTTTTTTTTCTTTTTAAAGAAAACAGGATTTTGTTTTAGAGAGGATCTGCCCATTTCTGTTTTGATACTGTAGCATACATATTGAATATACCTCCAAATAGTCAAGATTATATAGGTGTTCGCATGAGGTTGGTTACCATGCAAAATTTGTCCTTTTACAGATGCCTAATAATACCCACCTGAGACCGAGTTCGTAACCGAGACGCCAAGCATTTAGTCAATGTGCATTTCTATTTAATTTATTATGCCAATTTACAAAATTCTCAAAAATCGCTAGATTCGCTTAATGGTATACCAACCATGCAATACAATAACGATAAACAGCACTCACACTAATGAAATAAAGTATACAATGCAGGGTGCCAAGGACTAGAGAGGACCAAATCCTTCTCAAAACAATACAAAATACTGAATAGTCCAGCACTCCCTATATAAAGGAATCAGATCACTGGTATAGAACCAAAAGGTAAGTTTTAATATATGCACAAATGAATCAAAAAAAGCATACAATACCACACATGGAAAACTACAATAACATAAAGGTAGTACCATATACTGTAGGGGGTGTGTGGGGGAAAAACGTGGAACAAAACAAGGAGGGGGGGGGCAAAAAAGGGGGTCCCCTGTATACCCACCTTTTTGTTGTTGCGCCCCCCCCTTTTCTTGCCCCCCCCCTGTTTTGTTCCACTTTTTTCCCCCACACACCCCTACAGTATATGGTACTACCTTTATGTTATTGTAGTTTTCCATATGTGGTATTGTATGCTTTTTTTGATTAATTTGTGCATATATTAAAACTTACCTTTTTGGTTCTATACCAGTGATCTGATTCCTTTATATAGGGAGTGCTGGACTATTCAGTATTTGGTATACCAACCATGTTTTGCTTACTATATGGTATACTTTTAATGAAATCTTGAGAAATTGCAAAATCTAAGACTAATTTAGTAACATTAGCCGTTTAGGCGTTAATGAAACATTTAGCAAGGAATTGAATTTGGGGGGGGGGAAATTGTACATGCATGTTTGACAGTTTAGTACAGCGGTGCACAAAATGGGGGGCCCGACCCCAGGGCGGGGGGGGCGCGGGGTTTACAGAGGCTCCACACGCTTCCCAGAAGGCACTTAAATTAAGTGCCGGAGGAGCTGCAGGGCCTCTGTAAACCTGACTTACCTTGGCTCCAGCTGCTTCTTAGACGTGTCGCCATGGCAATGCGGTGTCAAATGACGCTGCGAGGGCATGTGACGTCATGGCAACGTGACATCATGCCGCTGGAGCCGAGGTTAGCGGGGGCGCGGAGAGAATGGAACCGCCAACAGGGGGGGACAGGGAAAAAAGTTTGCGCCCCCCTGGTTTAGCACATATCTACCACAGATCTCTTCCGCAATGTTTCACTCCTTGTTTGGGATGTGTGTCTTCTTTTTATTTTACAGTGCACTGGTACTTTGTTTTGCATTGTATTGCATTACATATTTCAGAATCATCTCTGTTTGTATTTATGGAAATAATATTTTCCAAGAAGGCATTTAACTACGCAATTAACTTTAATGCTTATATTCTAATTAAAAGGGCCAATCCAACTGCAGTAAGTCTTTTTTTTTTTACACAGCTCATTAATGTCATGAGCTTCCTTAGAAAGATCCAATCACCCTCAAAGCATCCTATTAAAAATTAATATGCATGCAGCCCCTCAGGGCCTACTGAATTCAATCATATCAACGACATATGTTTATCTGCGTGACTAATTATGGCATTATTGTTACTATGCAAACTATGGACAAAGGCAACAATTCACCAGTTTTAAGGACCGATAGTCATATCACTAACAAGATATTTGATAAAAAGTGTAGAAACCCCACACAGTTTTTGTTTACCATGAAATCTTTGAAAGTTTTAACAATTGTTGAAAAATATGTTTAGGAATCAGTTTCCTTTTTAATGTGTCTTTTAGCTACATTTAACGCCCTAAACATGCCACTGTCCTTAGGCCACTTTTGTTTTAGGAGGTACTGCCCCTTTAAAATACCAGATTACATTTAGGTGCTCTGGAAACAATGGTCGCTAAGTACAGTACGAGGGGCTTAGCAGCCATATTCATTTCATTTTTGGGCTCCTTTTATGTCATAAAAATCATTAAGCAGGGAACAAGCTAGAGAGGTGACAACAGGACACAATACTGTTCAGTATTGGGAAGAAATCTTAAAAAAAAAAACACAATGTAAATATTGGAGAGACTACGTGATTACTATTATTATTATTAATAATTAAATAATTAAAAACATTATTAATACAATTATGTGGGTTGTGAGTCAGTCGAATTTTGAACTGTAATCCCCTCCAAGCAATGCTGGAGATCTAAAGATAATGTTCTATCTAAATATGTTGTCACTAGAAACCTACCCTGGCAATCAAATCTTGTTTCATATTTCAGACACCAGTCTATTTGTTAAATAGTATAGAGGTATACAGATGTAGCAGGAGCTGCAGTTTCCGGAGCCGGAGATTATCCTGCTGTGGCTGCAGGGCTTCCATGCATCGTACCAGACCCACCGCAGCGATAATCCACCGGCATCGGGGCAGTCGTGATCGCGGACCCCCAGCTTCCCCCGCTGCCAAAAACAGTACGTCTTGCTACATCTGTATCAACAAAGCGTTCTATTAAAAATTAATATGTGTTCATCCCCTCAGGGCCCACTGAATTCTATCATATCAACTGCATATACTTATCTGTATATGCTTATATACAGTATTAACTGTATTCGTCCATGGAATAAATATAAAGTATAGATCTTGCATGTAGTGATACCTTACAAATAATTTCTTATCAAGTATAAAGTGTTTTACTTCTCTTCCTGCACAGCACCTCAACGGCTGTTAGCTAGTGTCAGCTTGGACTGTTACTACTTAAAAATCATAAGCGTGGTTCACACAGCAAAACTAATTTTAGCGCGTTTATTCTTTCTTTCTGCATACATACAGTAAGCCCTCTTCAGTTTATTCTCAACACACCACCAGCTATGCTATTTAAACACTCTGCCTTCTAGTGTGGACATGACTCATCTCAGAATGACAGCACATACTGGGCATGGGTAGGAAGAATGACAAGCATTGTGGCAACATGACTGCACGGATTGACACGGCAATTTAAGGAAACTAAAACGTGGCTGATGTTTTTTCTGGATCATTCTGTCGATTCTATAAAAACAGTTCTGGCAAAAAACATCAAAGGTTGATCTATATTCTGGTTTTGTCCTTTCATTATGTAAATTGACCCAGCTAGCAGGAAGTAATATATTGGGCTTAATCTATCCAGTTTCATGCCATCAGATCACAATATTAGTAAACATATGTTAATTGAATCTGTTAGCAGTGCATTTTCACTTGTATTGAAACAGGAGCGTTATGATTAAAAACTAGCCTCTATTACCATGCAATTAAATCGTATCACTGTCCTAATTACAACTCATGTAAAATCTGTGTCTTGATGGTACTTATGACCTGTGCTAATTGCACTATTCTTAAGCACTAGTAAGACATATTTCCACTAGGTTGGTGAATACGTTTATAAATGTAGCCATGGCTGGTTCTGGCTATAGTTTAGCCCCAAATAAGTTAAGGTCTTTCTCCCTCCTAATAGAGGTAAATGAAAATTGTATTCCTAATAGAGGTATATTAGTATTTTATCTGTTAGTGTTAGGACTTGCGAACAGGGTCTGCCTTGTCGTGGGTCACAGGCTTACAATGCTTTGGCCAAAGGGTTAAACTAAATGACCCTTTTTCAAGAGAATATATAAGTATTTTACTGTGTATTTTTGTCATATTGGATGTAGCATTTGGGCTTCTCTGTTGCTTGTTTTATACATTTGCACGCTCAATAGCTCTCCTTTTGACACTTATATACATATATATTTTGTGGGGGCTCAGGGGTTCCCAAAAAGAGCTTGCTGGGGTTCTGTGTATTTGTTAACTTATTTTCAGATCTCTCAGCTGTTGGAGGTTAGTGGCCCCTCCACACTTCCCAAGTCAGCAGGTTATTTTCATTTTACTGGATACAGATCCAATGTTGGTCTTTCTCCCTCCTAATAGAGGTAAATGAGAATTGTAATCCTAATAGAGGTATATTAGTATTTTATCTGGTCACAGGCCTACAATGCTTTGGCCAAATCATTAAACTAAATGACCCTTTTTCAAGAGAATAAATAAGTATTTTACTGTGTATTTTTGTCATATTGGATGTAGCATTGGGCTTCTCTGTTGCTTGTTGTATACTTTAGATCCCCCCCCGTCATGTAAGTCCTGGTAGCAACAGGCTGTGACAGGCTATCATCTTGCGTTTTTCCCATACTCAGGCAGCCTCTCTGAGTGACAGGGGTGGAGGTGGGACTTGGTCTGTGTGCAGCCAATCCGGGTGCAAACTTGTGTCCTCCCCCTCTGTGCTAGAGAGGAAGCAATTCCAAATTATAGTGAGTCTGGGTCTCTCCCCCTTGGGATTGAGATGTGCCCTTGAGCCCCTTAAGGGGGCTGGCTGAAAATAAAGGTCCAACAGATTGCAAGGCTTCAATTCTAATAGAAGGTCAGGTGCCATCCAGAGATTTGGCCTGTCTCTGCAAGAATGTATCCGCTGTACTGATATCTGCAGTGGATGCAAATAAAGAGGATCCTGTTTTATATACCGTGCCTAAGTCTACAGTCTATTGGGTAGGTATGCTTGATGAGTTTCACTGTGGGGACTGTCTCCAGCCACGCTGGAGCCTGCAGTGGATGGAGGCGATAGCACATGAGAAGGAAGAAGCCTGATGACAACCGAAAGCCTGTCCTGTTTCCCCATACCAACGAGGACCCTCAGCATCTCCTGGAACCAACGGGTACTAAACACTACATCACCGGTAGCAGATCTCCCAGAGGTGGGGAGGGAGCAGTACTACATAAATATAAATGCCCAACCACAACTTGCAGTTAACCAAAGAAATGAAAAAACAACCAAAAAAGCCTCAGACTGGGATTTGAAATATCTCCCTGCTGACAGGAAATCTCATTGCTCAGTACCTGAAAATTGGTTATGTTAATTTTTAGACTGCAGAGGTTTGACTGAATATTTTTCTTCTTTTAATAGGCAAGATCTGTAAAAGTAAAAAAAAAAATATAGGCATTTTCATTACTACCTTTTGCTCCCTATTTACTATGATGTGAAGTCGTCTTCTTGGTAAGGAAACTGTCAGCTCCTCTGAGCAAGATATATTGATATACGCATATACGGGAGTGTGGTACACAAGGACAATTGAAATTCTGTATATAAAATAAGTCTTTTATTTTGAATGGGTCTGTAAAGCAGAAAAGCAAAACA
>NW_027455991.1:0-27098 GCF_040206685.1 Ascaphus truei | reverse complement strand
GGAGCGGGGAGAACAAAAGAGAAGTATAGAGGGGGGGGGGAGGGTTTGTTTGGGACACACGTTCTATAAGATGCTCTCTGACTCATTGCTGATTATTTCTCACCATTTTGTTCTCTCCTCTGCTATCCCTCATTGCTCTCTCTCTCTCTCTCTCTCTCTCTCTCTCTCTCCCCCCCCCCCCCATCTCTGGGATCCCACCTGTGCCGCATACTGTTGTTGTGTTTTTTTTTTTTATTGAGTCATCCAAGGAAATTGTTGAGAATCATGAATGATTAGTGAGCCGGTCACACAACATCCCGCAGTGCCAACGCGCAATAATACTCGTTATTACACCCACCCCTGTATTACCCCAAAACACGTGACATTCTATACCACCCAAAACAACACATACCCAACATGCCCTATATCACCCCATACATATCCTGCCCTATATCACCCCATACATATCCTGCCCTATATCACCCCATAAATATCCTGCCCTATATCGCCCCATACATATCCTGCCCTATATCACCCCATACATATCCTGCCCTATATCGCCCCATACATATCCTGCCCTATATCACCCCATACATATGCTGCCCTATATCACCCCACAAATATCCTGCCCTATATCACCCCATACATATCCTGGCCTATATCACCCCATACATATCCTGCCCTATATCGCCCCATACATATCCTGCCCTATATCGCCCCATACATATCCTGCCCTATATCGCCCCATACATATCCTGCCCTATATCGCCCCATACATATCTTGCCCTATATCACCCCATACATATCCTGCCATATATCACCCTGTAGGAAATGAGACATTTTAGGAGAAATAAAAGAAATATAGGCTTTATTAGCCAGCAGCTTTAAACAGAAACAAAGTTAGAGCAGAAAATAATAACCAGTCCTAGGCAAATGCAGGGGACTGACTAACATTCAGCAGCCCCTATCTGAGGGCTGGAAGACTAGGCCTCGTGCCAACTTTTTAACACCAGTCCATGGAGAGGTACCTGTGGGCAGGGTGCTCCCACGTGTTTGTGGGGCTGGCCTCTGGCGGGTTCCAGGGACCGATGCAGCCTGGACAGAGTCTCTCTTCCACTGGGATCTCTCTAGCAGCACAGACTCTGTGCAAGAGATCCCCGGAAGTCAGCTTTTAAGCATGCTTGATGAGCCAGATGGAAACTGGTTAATTAACTCCTGCTGAAATTAACCAGCCTGTTATCCCGCTTTAACACCAGATACATATTCTAACCATATACACCTCATTCTATAAGTACCCCTTCATACACACCCCTTGCTCACCCCACCCTACATTACCCCATGTACACCTCATTCTGTACGTAACATCCCATTACCACCCATTCTGTTTGCACGCCATACCCGCATTCTCCCCACTCTGTGTGTATAGGATCACTAAGCTACAGTACTCATGGGGCCTGGGATGTGGAAACCCAGTATCCAAATTTTCTCTATTAATGAATAATAATACCAAAATATTATTATTATCTGCCATGGAAACTCCCTTGACCTGGTTTTCTCCCACTTCTGCTCTGTCTCTAACTCCTCTAACACTCCCTTCCCCCTAACCTTTAGCCTAAATCTACCCTCTGCACCCTCCAAAAAAACCTACTTCCACACACATTCAGAAACCTGCAATCTCTTCAACACCCCAAACCCATTGCCTAGGGGTCATATTTGACTCTGCTTTTCCTTCATTGCTTACATTCAAGCCTTCACTAAGCCCTGCTGCCTCCACCTCGAAATATTGCCAGGATAAGCCCTTTTCTCAGTCATGACTCAACTAAAATCCTAATTCACTCCCTCATCTTCTCCCGCCTTGACTACTGCAACCTTCTTCTAGTTGGTAGTCACCTTATCCACCTGTGCCAACTCCAATCCATCCAAAATACTGCTGCCAGAGTCATTTACTTCACTTACCCCTCCACTTTTGCTGCTGCACTGTGAGAACTCCATGTTCTGGCTTCCCATAGCCTTTAGAATTAAGTATAAAACCTTACAAAGATCTCAGCGACGCTGCCCACCACCCTTACATCTCAGCCCTCATCTCCAAATATATCCCTAAACGCTCCCTACGTTCTGCCCATGACATCCATCTTTCCTCTCACCTTATTACCTCCTCTCACTCCCGCCTATAAGACTTCTCCCGTGCTGCCCCCTCTCTCTGGAATCCCCTTCCACGCACCATCACTCTCCCCCAGCTTTCAGATGTTTAGAAAACTCCCTGAAATCTCATCTTTCAAGAAAGCCTATCTGGGGCATGCCCCTAACATCCAACACCCTCCAAACTCCATGCTAACACCCCCTACCACCCTCACCCCCAAACCTTAATGGGATTAGCTGTGCAGCTGGACCACACTCCATCCTGAGACATACTCCGTCCCACAATGAGCAGCCACTTTACCTTTCGTTTCAATATTGTCCCTTATTCCCTCTAGAGTGTAAGCTCTCCGGATCAGGGTCCTCATTACACCTATGTATCTGTTTGTGCGGCTCTGTCTTTGTTTGTATGTCATTGATGTCACTCTGTACCCACACTGTACTGCGCTGCGGTATATGTTGACGCTTTATAAATAAAGGATAATAATAATTATTATTATCTCCCCAGTTATCCAAGGGCAGATCCACACAAATTTCAGAACCAAGTGTGGATGGACAGCTCCAGATGAGCAGGAGCCACTGGGGCCACATTCTGTACGTGCCACGTGATAGATCAGAATGAGCTAGACCAGGGGAGGCTAACTCCAGTTCTCAAGGCCCACCAACAGGTCAGATCTTCAGGATATCCCTGCTTCAGCACAGGTGGCTCAATCAGTCAGAATGACCGAGCCACTGATTGAGCCACCTGTGCTGATGCAGGGATATCCTGAAAACCTGACTTGTTGGCAGCCCGTGAGGACTGGAGTTGGCCCCCCTGATATACACGGTACAGATGCTATTAATGCATACAAGAAGTTGAAATATAATATTTTGTATATTATCTTTCCATTGATCTAAAATGACATTACAATAAGCGTGTGGCCGTCCTACTCCCAAAGGTTTTCTGATCTCCCCCTTTGCAGAACCAGTTGTAGAGCCCGGCATTTAACATTGTTACGTGTGGTCGCCGCTCAGCTGTGTAAATATTAGGACACATATGTACTCAGCTGTACTGCACATAACAGTGCATTCAATGAAAATACATGGCACAGTGTGTAAAGCCAGGACTGGCTCAGATTCTGAAATGAGGCAGGTCCCTACAGGACAGGGGAGGCTCTGAGATTTATGCTCTCCATGTATATCCATGTCATCCCCCCGCCAGTGTATCCGCTTTATCCACCCCATATATCCATGTGCTCCCCCCATATATTTCCGTGTCCCCCTCCCATATATCCATGTGCTCCCCCATATATTTATGTGTTCTCCCATGTATCCATGTGCTCCCCATATATACTTGTCCTCCTCCCATATATCCATGTGCTCCCCATATATCCATGTGCTCCCCATATATCCATTTGCTCCCCCATATCCATGTCCTCCCCATATCCATGTGCTCCCCATATATCCATGTGCTCCCCCCATATATCTGTGTGCTCCCCCCATATATCCATGTGCTCCCCCATATCCGTGTCCTCCCCATATCCATGTGCTCCCCATATATCCATGTGCTCCCCCATATATCTGTGTGCTCCCCCCATATATCCATGTGCTCCCCCATATCCGTGTCCTCCTCCCATATATCTGTGTGCTCCCCCATATATCCATGTGCTCCCCCATATCCGTGTCCTCCTCCCATATATCTGTGTCCTCCCTATATATCCATGTGCTCCCCCATATCCGTGTCCTCCTCCCATATATCTGTGTGCTCCCCCATATATCCGTGTCCTCCCCATATCCATGTGCTCCCCCCATATATCTGTGTGCTCCCCCCATGTATCCATGTGCTCCACAGGTTTATCATGTGCCCTACCCCCAGGTGTATCTGTGTCCTCTCCCCTCTTGTGTATCACGTTCTGCCCCCCCCCCTCCCCTGCTTGCTCTGAGCTATAATTAATGGGAATGCACTGGCCTCCCTCCCTCCCTCCCTGCGCCTGTCCCCGTCACTCAGCGGGTTCCGGGCATGAGAGCTCAGCCAGTGGCTCAGGATACAGCTGCAGAGACGAGGGGGGTGGAGGAAGCGGCATCAGGTGCCTCCCAGGAGAGCGGAGTGTGGGTGCACGTGACCCCCCCTGAGTCTCACTGGGAGCCCCATTAGACAGAAATGTTACTGTGCAAACAGAAGGTAACATCAGCATTAGATACTTATCAGTGATAGACAGGGGAATCTGACAGCACATCATTACACCAGGCTCCTGCTGATGGGGTATGTTAATTGGGGTATTAGTGGTACAGCTGCCCTATTCATTCCCAGATCTGCCCCATGCTCTACCGGCTTTGCCCCCGCTTTACTATGGGCCCCCCAGTCACACATATTTTGCCCATTATAAGCCACATTTGAAGCCAATCCTCAGAATATTAATGGGGGGCCACTGTAGACTTACACTAAGTATAACTTTTATTTGATTTAACCTAGAGTCCACACACCCATGGTATAACTGATACCTACCTTGAGTCTATAACAGTCTCCAACTAACAGTACTGAGTTACATAGCGCTGTACAGCCACACAGGGGCGTATTAGACACTGTTAATTGCTATATTTATAGTAGTACCTCTGTGTTCAATGCTAAAATATCTGTAGCACTGCACACAGCACTGTTGCCTCATTTCGACACTTACCAGTCATATTTACTATAGTACCGTAGTGTTCAATACCACTGACCATATATGTTCAGGACAATATCAGTAATCTGATACATTTAGCTTCCATTGAGGTGACTCGTGTCACATGATGTACAGGTAATCAATTTGTTGCGTTTGCTGGACCGGGAATCGGAGATAGGGACAGTGGAGGTATAGATCTTAGGGCACCTTCCCTTCTTCCTCCATACCTATTCCCTCTAATCCAGGGTTGTAGGGGTATGAATCTCGGGATACTTATATAATTCCGATTCCCTCCTCACCGGACACCTGCACACTGGTCCCACTCACAGCAATTTGGGCTACCTGGCCAGCTATATTGGCCACGATATATGGCCTGTGAGATGTGCTTGACGTCTGGTTGTCTATATGTGGTTCCTAGTATTTTAATTTTAAACTGTTTTTAATATACATTCATTATTACAATTCAACCATTTGGGACCTTTTTGTCCTTTCTCCTGTGGACCGCTATATAGTGCGTCGTTATAGGCTGCGCCACGTCCTTATATGGGATCAGATTTATTTATAAAATGTTTTACAAGGAAGTAATACATTGAGAGTCACCTCTCGTTTTCAAGTATGTCCTGGGCACAGAGTAAAACAAATAATACATGGTTACAATTACATAGTTACAAAAGTGAACAGGGTATACATTATATACAAGACATTGCATGCACAGTAAGATATAATATATATTATAGGCGTATGTAACAGTTAGAGACCAGATTAAAATGTGAGACAGCTTTAGTTTTGAAAGCACTTAGACTGGTGGCGGCTGAGAGTCTCTGGTAGGTTGTTCCAGTTTTGGGGTGCGCGGTAAGAGGAGGAGGAGCGGCCGGATACTTTGCTGAACCTTGGGACCATGAACAGTCTTTTGGAGTCAGATCTCAGATGATAAGTACTGCATGTGGTAGGGGTGAGGAGCTTGTTTAGGTAGCTGGGTAGCTTGCCCAGAAAGTATTTGAAGGCAAGACAGGAAAGATGAACTTTGCGCCTAGACTCGAGTGATGACCAATCTAGTTCTTTGAGCATGTCGCAGTGATGTGTGCTGTAGTTGCATTGGAGAACACAACGGCATATTGAATTGTAGAGGGAGTCAAGTTTGCCAAGGTGGGTTTGGGGCGCTGAGCCATATACTATGTCTCCATAGTTGATAATTGGCTTTAGCATCTGCTGTACAATACGCTTTCTGACCAGTAGACTTAGGGAGGATTTGTTCCTGTAAAGTACTCCTAGTTTGGTATAGGTTTTGGATATTAGCATTGTTTCTGATTTGGAGCTAAGTCATTGGAGGCTTTAAAAATGTAGCCTTGGTCCCAAATACCATTATTACAGTCTTATCAGTGTTTAAAAACAGTTTGTTTTGGAAAATCCAATTTTCAAGTCCCAAAAAGTCAGATTGAGGTACGTGTTAATGGTCGGAGAGGCTAGGGCTGTGTGCTTAAGGCACGTTCTATAGTGCCGTGCGCACGCGTGGATTTTTAGTTGGCTGACGTTAGTCAGCCTTTCTATAGAAGGGCCGCGCGCACACAGCAGGGAGAGGGCAGCCGACAGACAGCGGCGAAGATGAAGAAAATCATCTTTTCGAGCCGCTACCGGCTCTGAAATGTATGTATATGTGTGTGTGTGTGTGTGTGTGTGTGTATATGTGTGTGTGTATATGTGTGTGTATATGTGTGTGTGTGTGTGTGTGTATGTATGTATGCGTGGATGTGTGTATGTATCTATGCGTGGATGTGTGTTTGTATGGATGTGTGTGTGTGTGTGTGTGTGTGTGTGTGTGTGTGTGTGTGTGTGTGTGTGTGTGTGTGTGTGTGTGTGTGTGTGTGTGTGTGTGTGTGTGTGTGTGTGTGTGTGTGTGTGTGTGTGTGTGTGTGTGTGTGTGTCAATGATTGCGGAACAAAAAAAAAAATATTTATTAAACTTTTATTTTATTTAAAAAAGCTTGCTTAGGTCTTCCTTTCACTCACAGAACCCATGCACACACAGATACTCGCATATACACGCATATACACACATACACACACATACACACACATACACAGCTCCCTGCTCTATAAACATGAAAAGCATGCGGCACGTGCACGTGCGTTCGCATAGGCACGCGCGGCCACACGCTGTATATAACAGCCCTAAGATTGTGTTATCTGCATACATGTGTATTGAGGCTTCCTTGCAAGCTGTGGGAACATCATTGATGAACACTGAAGAGTAGGGGCCCCAGAACAGAGCCTTGCGGGACACCACAGGTGATATCCAGGGGGTTAGAGTTAGAGCCTGAGATGGACACATGTTGGGATCTACCTGATAGGTAGGACTGAAACCAGTTTAAAGCATGCTTCCCTATTCCAGAGCTCTGGAGTTTGTTAAGCAGGATAGCATGATCAACTGTGTCAAAAGCCTTTGCAAAATCTAGGAATGCTGCACCAGTGAGTTGTCCTCGTTCCATTCCACACTGGATCTCATTGCAAACTTTTAGCAGGGTGGTTATGGTGGAGTTTTTGGGGAAAAAGCCAGATTGGAATTGGCTAGGGAAATTTTTCTTGGTATAGTAATCGCTTAGTTGGGAGTGGACACATTTTCCCATGACTTTGGATAGTATTGGGAGAAGAGAGATTGGCCTGTAGTTTGAGACAGTGTTTTTGTCCCCACTTTTGAAGATTGGGACAACTCTGGCAGTTTTCCAGGTCTTAGGGATATGGCCTGCAGACAGGATAGAGTTGACTATGGAAGCAATTGGTTTGGCAATGGCTGGGGCACCAAGTCTTAGGAACCTAGATTGTAGTAAGTCAGGTACGCATTGGCTGCTTAGTTTTAATTTGAGGAGCGCTTGTGTAATCTCCTCTTCGGATACTGGGACAAAGTGAAAATTGTGGGCAGTGTTGGGAGGGGGTGGGACTATAGGGGTACTCTCAGAATGAGATTCATGTTTGGGGTTTGGGCTGCGTTTCGCTAATATGTTAGTAGCACACCACACAAGGTAATCATTGAATGCATTTGCAATGTCAGTGGGGTTTGTCAGAGTAATATCCCCCTTAGTGATATTACTTGGTTGTTGATGGTTAGGAGGCTGGAATATATTGTTGATAACCTTCCAGAAGTTAGCTGGGTTTGATGTATTCTGGAGGAGATTGTCAGAGTAATATTGTGCTTTTGCATGCCTTGTTTGCCTTGTGCACATATTCCGCAGGTATCTGTAGTTATTAAGATCCTTGGTAGTGGCAGTTACTTTGTAGCTTTTCCACAAGGTATCCCTGAGCTCGTAGAGTGCAATAAGGTCAGTTGTAACCCATGGAAGGTGCCACCCCCCCGTACTCTTATTCTGCGCAGCGGAGCATGGATATCATAGAGTTATAAGAACTCGGATTGGAAATAGTCGAGCGCAGAATCAGGGTCAGGAATTAAGTTGATTCTGTACCATGGGCAGTTGGTAAGGTCAGCCAGAAACTGTGGGTTAAAGTTTCTAAATGTTCTAGTGAGGAGAACTATAGGGCTTGATTGGGGTGATCTGATTTTCCTTACACAGTACACTATTGCATGGTCACTGAAAATGTCAGGAAGGATGCCAGAGGATTGGATTCTGCTGGGACTAGAGGAGAGAATCCAGTCTAGCAGGGAGTGGTTGCGCGATTTCAGGTTTGTCCGTGTGGGTTGGGAAATGAATTGCGATAGGTTAAGCGACTTGAGTTGTATCTGGAGTTTGTGATTTTTAGAGTTGAGCCAATTGAAGTTGAAATCCCCAAGAACTAGCAGCTCACTCTTCTCATTCAGATAGGAAATGGAGCCAATAAATTGGATGATATCGGTGAGGGGCTGTAGAGGGGCTTTAGGGGGGCGGTAGATGCCAGCAACCAGGACGGGCTTAGAAAAGCCCACATCCCACTTTTCAACAAGTGCACGTTATTGGGATTCTTCTGTCATTGTACCACGTCGGTATGGTTGCTAGGTGGCTTGTCGAAAAATACTGGATACAATGGTAAAAGATGCGACCCCCCCCCCCCGAATACATATAAAAATACCCCCACGCTGCCCGAATACATATAAAATATACCCCACCTCCTCAAAACATATACAAAATACCCCCACCTCCTCAAAACATATATAAAATACCCCCACCTCCTCAATACATATACAAAATACCCCCACCTCCCCAATACATATACAAAATACCCCCACCTCCTCAATACATATACAAAATACCCCCACCTCCCCAATCTAATTCAGACTTACCTTGGGGATGGTGTCAGGTCGGGCCCGGTGGCAGCGGGGGGCCAGTGGCTGCAGAAGGGCGGAGGAGGGAGCCGGTGGCAGCAGAGAGGGGGGGGGGCGGTGGCAGCAGTGGGGAGGGGTGGATGCGGAGGGGGGGTGGCAGTGGATACAGTGGGGCCGGCGGATGGTCAGAGCAGTTGCCGCCCCTGCTGCAGGCTTCTCTCTCTCCATCTGTCCCACATCGAGGTGTCTGAGGCTGAAGCGCCGGGCCTCCCCGTCATGCCAGGTTGCACCGGAAGTCCAGCTGACTTCCGGCGCTTCTGTCAGAGGACCCGGCACGCGTCAGACACCTCGGCGTGGGACAGACAGGGAGAGAGAAGCCTGCAGTGGGGGAGAGCCAAGCATGGCGGCAACTGCTCTGACCGGCTGCCAGTTCCCCCGCAGCCACCATACATGTCCGGTATTACCTTTCATTTTATACCGGGTGCATGGGCAAAATACCGGGCTGTCTGGTTCAATACCGGACACCTGGCAACCCTACACGTCGGTGAGTACTCTCTGACAATAGTATCTGTTCACTGTCACGTAGGGCACACCTGTGAGCAAGTGACCTGCATACAGGACGAGGGTTAATACAGAGCTCACAAGTTGTCCCACTTTTCACCTTCACAAAGGTCCCTCATATGGACAATATCTCTCCTCACTCCGTTCCCATATACCACCTGTCACGGAGAGCACACACGTGAGCACGTGACTTAGATATGCAACCAGGGTTAATACACACGGCAACTCTAGCCAACGCCCCTTTCTCCTCCGCAAGGTACTTTCAATTAGTTAATATTTACCCCTTACTCAATTGCAATCATGTCTATCCACTTCCACCACACAACAAATTTACAAAAATATGTAATTATACAGTTAGGTCCGGAAATAATTGGACACTGACACAATCTTCATAATTTTGGTTCTGTACGCCACCACAATGGATTTGAAATGAAACAACTAAAATGCAATAGAAGGGCAGGCTTTCAGCTTTAATTCAAGGGGTTGAACAAAAAAATTGTATGAAACGTTTAGGAATTGCAACCATTTTCATACACAGTCCCCTTATTTCAGGTGCTCAAATGTAATTGGACAAATGAACACAATCATAAATAAAATGTTCATTTTTAATACTTTGTCAAGAAACCTTTGCAGGCAATGACTGCTAGAAGTCTGGAACGCATGGACATCACCAAACGCTGGGTTTCCTCCTTTGTGATGCTTTGCCAGGCCTTTACTGCAGCTGTCTTCTGTTGTTGTTTGTTCATGGGTCTTTCTGCCTTAAGTTTTGTCTTCAGCAAGTGAAATGCATGCTCAATCGGGTTGAAATCAGGTGATTGACTCAGCCATTGCAGAATATTCCACTTCTTTGCCTTAAAAAACTCCTGGGTTGCTTTCGCAGTATGTTTTGGGTCACTGTCCATCTGTAAAGTGAAGCGCCGTCCAATCAATTTTGCTGAATTTGGCTGAATCTGAGCAGACAATATATCCCTATACACTTCAGAATTCATCCGGCTGCTTCTGTCTTCTGTCACATCATCAATAAACAGTAGTGACCCGGTGACATTGTAAGTCATGCATGCCCATCACACTGCCTCCACCGTGTTTTACAGATGATGTGGTATGCCTCGGATCATGAGCCGTTCCAAGCCTTCTCCATACATTTTTCTTCCCATCATTCTGGTACAGGTTGATCTTAGTTTCATCTGTCCAAAGAATGCTGTTCCAGAACTGGGCTGGCTTTTTTAGATATTGTTTGGCAAAGTCTAATCTGGCCTTTCTATTCTTGAGGCTTATGAATGGTTTTCACCTTGTGATGAACCCTCTGTAATTGCTCTCGTGAATATTCTCTTTATGGTAGACTTGGATAATGATATGCCTACCTCCTGGAGAGTGTTCTTCACTTGGCTGGATGTTGTGAAGGGGTTGTTCTTTACCATGGAAAGGATCCTATGATCATCCACCACTGTTGTTTTCCGTGGACGTCCAGGCCTTTTTGTGTTGCAGAGCTCACCGGTGCGTTCTTTTTTTTCTCAGAATGTACCAAACTGTTGATTTGGCCACTCCTAATGTTCCTGCTATCTCTCTGATGGATTTTCTTTTTTTTTGCAGCCTAAGGATGCCCTGTTTCACTTGCATTGAGAGCTCCTTTGACCGCATGTTGTGGGTTCACAGCAAAAGCTTCCAAATGCGAATGCCACACCTGGAATCAACTCCAGACCTTTTACCTGCTTAATTGATGATGAAATAATGAAGGAATAGCCCACACCTGTCCATGAAACAGCTTTTGCGTCAATTGTCCAATTACTTTTGGTCCCTTGAAAAAGAGGGGGCTACATATTAAAGAGATGTAATTCCTAAACCCGTCCTCCAATTTGGATGTGAATACCCTCAAATTAAAGCTGATAGACTGCACTTTAAGACCATATTCATTATTTAATAACTTGAATATATTTTGGTACACAGCCAAAATAACAAAACTTGTATCAGTGTCCAATTATTTCCGGACCTAACTGTATATATCTGCCAGGGTCTCAGGTCCCTTTTTATTAACGAAAAGCTATGCACTTAACACATACAAATCTGTTGTTGCAAAATGTGTCTGAAAATGTAAGTTACTCTATACAAAGCACGCAACCCATTCAATCAGAGCCCAAAGCATTACTTATTAATATTTGGCTTTAATATATAAAAATACAGTGCTTAGAATACAGTAAAAAGATTATTACAAGAACATACAGTTACAATAAATGCAGAACAGTTTCTTAAAATGAAAGGATAAAACAAACAGAAATCCCTATATATGCATTACCATGTGTCATAGGTCGTGTCCCAGAGAGGTCACTGGAAGAGAATTCACGTGTTCTGATCCCAAAACACTAGGTAGAGAGTCCATAAAGGAGTTCTGGGGCCCGAGAGTAATCAAACAAAGGAGGAGAGACTACTGAGGTCTTCCCTCAGCATATATAATGCTTATATATAAATGTATGAGAGGAACCGATCAAGTCCACATGTCCATATAGGGAGTGTCAGTCTGGGGGTGCCCAGTAGAAGGTAAAATAATAAGATAGCGCCTACCTGGCCTCACTCTTAATCAGAGCCTGCAACACCCAGGGAAAATAAATGACACCCAATTCTCTTATAAGTCCATCAGACACCTGGCACAGTCTCATCTCCCGGGGCTTCCAGTTCTGTCTGTGTCTGCCTGTGTCTCTCACACACTTCTCCTAGCTCACATCGCTGGCACAGTCTCATCTCCCGGGGCTTCCAGTTCTGTCTGTGTCGGTCTGTGTCTCACACACACCTCTCCTAGCTCACATCGCTGGCACAGTCTCATCTCCCGGGGGCTTCCAGTCCTGTCTGTGTCTGCCTGTCTCTCACACACCTCTCCTAGCTCACATCGCTGGCACAGTCATCTCCTGGGGCTTCCAGTTCAGTCTGTCGGCCTATGTCTCTCACACACCTCTCCTAGCTCACATCGCTGGCACAGTCTCATCTCCCGGGGCTTCCAGTTCTGTCTGTGTCTGCCTGTGTCTCTCACACACCTCTCCTAGCTCACATCGCTGGCACAGTCTCATCTCCCGGGACTTCCAGTTCTGTCTGTGTCTGCCTGTGTCACACACCTCTCCTAGCTCACATCGCTGGCACAGTCTCATCTCCCGGGGCTTCCAGTTCTGTCCGTGTCTGCCTGTGTCTCACACACACCTCTCCTAGCTCACATCGCTGGCACAGTCTCATCTCCCGGGGCTTCCAGTTCTGCCTGTGTCTGCCTGTTTCTCTCACACACCTCTCCTAGCTCACATCGCTGGCACAGTCTCATCTCCCGGGGCTTCCAGTTCTGTCTGTGTCTGCCTGTGTCTCTCACACACCTCTCCTAGCTCACATCGCTGGCACAGTCTCATCTCCCGGGGCTTTCTGTTCTGTCTGTGTCTGCCTGTGTCTCTCATACACCTCTCCTAGCTCACATCGCTGGCACAGTCTCATCTCCCGGGGCTTCCAGTCCTGTCTGTGTCTGCCTGTCTCTCACACACCTCTCCTAGCTCACATCGCTGGCACAGTCTCATCTCCCGGGGCTTCCAGTCCTGTCTGTGTCTGCCTGTCTCTCACACACCTCTCCTAACTCACATCACTGGCACAGTCTCATCTCCCGGGGCTTCCAGTCCTGTCTGTGTCTGCCTGTGTCTCTCACACACCTCTCCTAGCTCACATCGCTGGCACTGTCTCATCTCCCGGGGCTTCCAGTCCTGTATGTGTCTGCCTGTGTCTCTCACATACCTCTCCTAGCTCACATCGCTGGCACAGTCTCATCTCCCGGGGCTTTCAGTTCTGTCTGTGTCTGCCTGTGTCTCTCACACACCTCTCCTAACTCACATCGCTGGCACAGTCTCATCTCCTTGGGCTTCCAGTCCTGTCTGTGTCTGTCTGTGTCTGCCTGTGTCTCTCACACACCTCTCCTAACTCACATCGCTGGCACAGTCTCATCTCCCGGGGCTTCCAGTTCTGTCTGTGTCTGCCTGTGTCTCTCATACACCTCTCCTAGCTCACATCGCTGGCACAGTCTCATCTCCCGGGGCTTCCAGTCCTGTCTGTGTCTGCCTGTCTCTCACACACCTCTCCTAGCTCACATCGCTGGCACAGTCTCATCTCCCGGGGCTTCCAGTCCTGTCTGTGTCTGCCTGTCTCTCACACACCTCTCCTAGCTCACATCGCTGGCACAGTCTCATCTCCCGGGGCTTCCAGTTCTGTCTGTGTCGGCCTGTGTCTCTCACACACCTCTCCTAACTCACATCACTGGCACAGTCTCATCTCCCGGGGCTTCCAGTCCTGTCTGTGTCTGCCTGTGTCTCTCACACACCTCTCCTAGCTCACATCGCTGGCACTGTCTCATCTCCCGGGGCTTCCAGTCCTGTATGTGTCTGCCTGTGTCTCTCACATACCTCTCCTAGCTCACATCGCTGGCACAGTCTCATCTCCCGGGGCTTTCAGTTCTGTCTGTGTCTGCCTGTGTCTCTCACACACCTCTCCTAACTCACATCGCTGGCACAGTCTCATCTCCCGGGGCTTCCAGTTCTGTCTGTGTCTGTCTGTGTCTGCCTGTGTCTCTCACACACCTCTCCTAACTCACATCGCTGGCACAGTCTCATCTCCTTGGGCTTCCAGTCCTGTCTGTGTCTGCCTGTGTCTCTCACATACCTCTCCTAACTCACATCGCTGGTACAGTCTCATCTCCCGGGGCTTCCAGTTCTGTCTGTGTCTGCCTGTTTCTCTCACACACCTCTCCTAGCTCACATCGCTGGCACAGTCTCATCTCCCGGGGCTTCCAGTCCTGTCTGTGTCTGCCTGTTTCTCTCACACACCTCTCCTAGCTCACATCGCTGGCACAGTCTCATCTCCCGGGGCTTCCAGTCCTGTCTGTGTGTGCCTGTTTCTATTTCCATGCCGTGGGCACTCATTCTGTACTGGCACAGGGTCTGTCTCTGCTTTGGGTCTTTTCCCTTCAGTAGGTAGGGTGCCAGAGTGTATTCTCTCTGTAGGCTCTGGTAGGTCTGCAGCTTCTTTGAGCGCTGGATCATTTTCCCACATAGTCACATACTGCTCCTTCATTTCGCTGGCGATTGAGTTGATTTGTTTTTTCGGCAGGTTGTTGATCGGTGTGGGGTTTGGTTCTTGGAGTGAGAGGACAAGGTGTTTGATGGCACAGGGTTTAGTGAGGAGGTCCTGGCTTCTCATTGCTCTGTAGCAGTAAGACTGTGGGTGGCTGGTGTTTAGGTGAGCCCAGAATGTCAGTGCTCTCTTCTGTACAGTGAGCAGTAGAGGAAAGCGGCCCAGCTCAGCCCGACATGCATTGTTTGATGTACTCCTGTGTACTTGGAGAAGGTGTTTGCAGAATTCCAGATGCAGTATTTGGTTGGGCTGATGTCCATTTTTGTGAAGTCAGGACCCCAACGATGTGTGGGTATCCAGAGGGAGAGAGAGGAAATGGGGATAACAGAGAGACAGAAGATGCGAGACAGAGAAAAGGAGGAGAACAGAGAAAGGGAAGGAGAGAAACGTAATGAGAACGTAAAATGGGATACCGGATAGAGAGAAGAAGAGAGACAGAGATAAAGTGAAGGAGAAAGAGAGACAGAAAAAGGAGGAGGGAGAGAGGGAGAGAGGGAGAGGGAGAGAGATAGAGAGGGAGAGAGAGGGAGAGAGGGAGAGAGGGAGAGAGGGAGAGAGGGAGAGAGGGAGAGAGGGAGAGAGGGAGAGAGGGAGAGAGGGAGAGAGGGAGAGAGGGAGAGAGGGAGAGAGAATGAATTTACAATTCACAATTCAAAACATGCTTGGGACAGATATAAGGCTAAATCCTAAATATGAAATAAAGTAATGAATCGTATAGGATCTGAGGTTCTACAGCAGGTGGGGAAATGGGCAGATTAGGTGGGCCAAGACGCTTTTATCACCCGTTAAACCTAAATGTCTATTAGGGCCAGAGGGAGGGGGGGGGGTAGAGGGGGTTATTCCTAAAACTGTGCTAGTGCACATTGATTTCAATGGGACTTCCAAAACCCCAAGCCGGTGCCCCTCAGGGCTCAGGGCTTACTATACACATTCATTACTTGATCATTTGCTATGTCCCCTCCTGGTGATATCAGCTTAACAATTTGCAGCCCCCCTGGCAGTTAAAAGGTTAAACACACATTGTACGCTGATATTCAGCTTGCATTTTAATGCATTGCTGCAGCTGACTATCATTGTCACACATCTGCCTCTGTCACTCGCTCTGTATCCTGCTGTCACATGACTCTCTCTGTGTCGTGTCACATGGCTGCCTCTGTCCCGTCACTCTCTCTGTGTCCTGTCACTCTCTCTGTTCCCTGCCACATGCCTCTCTCTGTCCCTGTCACTCTTTCTGTCTGTCCTGCTCTCCCTCTCCTCTGTCTCATGGCTCTCCCTGTCCCCTGTTACACATGCCCCTGTCACTCTGTATCCTGCAGTCACATGGCTCTCTGTCCTCCATCACACTCTTTCTGTCTCGTCTCTCTCTCTGTCCCATGACATGACTCTCTGTCCGTCACTCTCTCTCTGACCTTTGTCACGACTCTGTCTGTTCCTGTCACTCTCTGTGTCCTGCTGTCTGTCACTCTCTGTGTCCTGCTGTCTGTCACTCTCTGTGTCCTGCTGTCTGTCACTCTCTGTGCCCTGCTGTCTGTCACTCTCTGTGTCCTGCAGTCTGTCACTCTCTGTGTCCTGCTGTCTGTCACTCTCTGTGCCCTGCTATCTGTCACTCTCTGTGTCCTGCTGTCTGTCACTCTCTGTGTCCTGCAGTCTGTCACTTTCTGTGCCCTGCTGTCTGTCACTCTGTGTCCTGCTGTCTGTCACTCTCTGTGTCCTGCAGTCTGTCACTCTCTGTGTCCTGCTGTCTGTCACTCTCTGTGCCCTGCTGTCTGTCACTCCCTGTGCCCTGCTGTCTGTCACTCTCTGTGCCCTGCTGTCTGTCACTCTCTGTGTCCTGCAGTCTGTCACTCTCTGTGTCCTGCTGTCTGTCACTCGGTGTCCTGCAATCTGTCACTCTCTGTGTCCTGCTGTCTGTCACTCTCTGTGTCCTGCTGTCTGTCACTCTCTATGTCCTGCTGTCTGTCACTCTCTGTGTCCTGCTGTCTGTCACTTTCTGTGCCCTGCAGTCTGTCACTCTCTGTGTCCTGCTGTCTGTCACTCTCTGTGCCCTGCAGTCTGTCACTCTCTATGTCCTGCTGTCTGTCACTCTCTGTGTCCTGCAGTCTGTCACTCTCTGTGTCCTGCTGTCTGTCACTCTCTGTGTCCTGCTGTCTGTCACTCTCTGTGTCCTGCAGTCTGTCACTCTCTGTGTCCTGCTGTCTGTCACTCTCTGTGTCCTGCTGTCTGTCATTCAAGGTCCTTTGTTGCTGCTGTTTTTTAACGGATGTATTTTTGGGTCCTTGTGTCATAGCAACGTGCTCATGTGACTGTTATGAATATTCATGAGCTCCTCACGTTCCCAGGCGCAGAGGACGCTGGGAGGCCGCACACTGGGGAGACGCCGAACCCATTAACTATCATTATCATTATTTATTTATAAACATGGCGCCTATATACACACTGTATGTACACACTGTAATACTCAGCAACACAGAGCATCAACATATACCAGAGCACAGTACAGCCAGTGAGGAAATGGGGCTCCATTAGTCTGTCAGTGTGACACACACAGTGTCCCCTCAGTCTGTCAGTGACCCACACACAGTGTCCCCCCAGTCTGTCAGTGATCTACACACAGTGTCCCCTCAGTCTGTCATTGTGACACACACAGTGTCCGCTCAGTCTGTCAGTGACCCACACAGTGTCCCCTCAGTCTGTCAGTGAGACACACACAGTGTCCCCTCAGTCTGTCAGTGACCCACACACAGTGTCCCCTCAGTCTGTCAGTGACCCACACACAGTGTCCCCTCAGTCTGTCAGTGACCCACACACAGTGTCCCCTCAGTCTGTCAGTGACCCACACAGTGTCCCCTCAGTCTGTCAGTGAGACACACACAGTGTCCCCTCAGTCTGTCAGTGACCCACACACAGTGTCCCCTCAGTCTGTCAGTGACCCACACACAGTGTCCCCTCAGTCTGTCATTGTGACACACAAAGTGTCCGCTCAGTCTGTGAGTGTCACACACAAAGTGTCCCCTCAGTCTACTGTATCAGTGTCACACACACAGTGTCACCTCAGTCGGTCAGTGTCACACACACAGTGTCCCCTCAGTCTACTGTATCAGTGTCACACACACAGTGTCCCCTCAGTCTGTTAGTGCCACACACACAGTGTCCCCTCAGTCTATCAGTGTCACACACACACAGGAGAGAGATCCCTCAGTCTGTTAGTGCCCCACACACAGTGTCCGCTTAGGCTGTCAGTGTCACACACACAGTGTCCCCTCAGTCTACTGTATCAGTGTCACACCCACAGTGTCCCCTCAGTCTACTGTATCAATGTCACACACACAGTGTCCCCTCAGTCTACTGTATCAAAGGCACACACACAGTGTCCCCTCAGTCTACTGTATCAGTGTCACACACACAGTGTCCCCTCAGTCTATCAGTGTCACACACACACACACACACACACAGGAGAGAGATCCCTCAGTCTGTTAGTGCCACACACACAGTGTCCCCTCAGTCTGTTAGTGCCACACACACACAGTGTCTCCTCAGTCTGTTAGTGCCACACACACAGTGTCCTCTCAGTCTGTTAGTGCCACACACACACAGGAGAGAGATCCCTCAGTCTGTTAGTGCCACACACACAGTGTCCCCTCAGTCTATCAGTGTCACACACACACACACACACACACACACACACACACACACACACACACACACACACACACACACACACACACACACACACACACACACACACACACACACACACACACACACGAGAGAAATCCCTCAGTCTGTTAGTGCCACACACACAGTGTCCCCTCCGTCTGTTAGTACCACACACACACAGTGTCTCCTCAGTCTGTTAGTGCCACACACACAGTGTCCTCTCAGTCTGTTAGTGCCACACACACACACACACACACACACACACACACAGTGTCCCCTCAATCTGTTAGTGCCACTCACACACACAGTGTCCCCTCAGTTTGTTAGTGCCACACACACAGTGTCCCCTCAGTCTGTTAGACTGAGTCCACTATGCTGCTGACTGCGCTTAGTGCTTGGCGCTTAGCACGGTCAGCACAATTAATGCGAATGTGTCCGGCCATGCTCACGTGGCACATGCCCGTACGCTCGCAGGCGCTAGGCGCTTGCCGATACAGATGCAATTGTCTTCCAGGTGTACTGAAGGGTCACATGACCTCCTCAACCAATCAGCGCCAGTCACTGCTCGGCCACGCCCCCCTCCCTCCGCTCATGCTTAAAAAAAATATGCCGGACAGCCGAGCGCTAATGCTTGGAGAGTTGGTGACATCACCGCTCTCAAGAATGAGCGCGGTCAGCGGCACAGACAGGGAGAGGGGCTCCATCAGACTGTCAGTGTCACACACAGGGAGAGGGGCTCCCTCAGACTGTCAGTGTCACACACAGGGAGAGGGGCTCCCTCAGACTGTCAGTGTCACACACAGGAGAGGGGCTCCCTCAGACTGTCAGTGTCACTCACACACAGTGTCCCCTCAGGCTGTCAGTGTCACACACACAGTGTCCTCTTAGGCTGTCAGTGTCACACACAGGGAGAGGGGCTCCCTCAGACTGTCAGTGTCACTCACACAGTGTCCCCTCAGGGTGTCAGTGTCACACACACAGGGAGAGGGGCTCCCTCAGGCTGTCAGTGTCACACGCACAGTGTCCCCTCAGGGTGTCAGTGTCACACACACAGGGAGAGGGGCTCCCTCAGGCTGTCAGTGTCACACACAGGGAGAGGGGCTCCCTCAGTCTGTCAGTGTCACACACAGGGAGAGGGGCTCCCTCAGGCTGTCAGTGTCACACGCACAGTGTCCCCTCAGTCTCTCAGTGTCACACACAGGGAGAGGGGCTCCCTCAGGCTGTCAGTGTCACACGCACAGTGTCCCCTCAGTCTCTCAGTGTCACACACAGGGAGAGGGGCTCCCTCAGGCTGTCAGTGTCACACGCACAGTGTCCCCTCAGTCTCTCAGTGTCACACACAGGGAGAGGGGCTCCCTCAGGCTGTCAGTGTCACACACACACACAGTGTCCCCTCAGGCTGTTAGTGTCACACACAGTGTCCCCTCAGTCTGTCAGTGTCACACACACAGGTAGAGGGGCTCCCTCAGGCTGTCAGTGTCACACACACAGTGTAGTAGTTGGCTATGTGTGTGAATCAGAGTGTGTGTAGGACCCTGTGCCTCTCCGCTCCCTCACTGCAGTGCTGTGCATGGGAAGGGGCACAGCTGCTGCTCTCCTCTCCTGCGCTCTGGATGCAGCTCCGGCAGACAGGTAAGTGTGTGTGGGGAAGGGGAGGGGGGGGGGGGACACAGACTGCAGGGCCCCGCAGGACTGACCACTCATACCTAATGATGATCGGAGGGTCCTGATGCAGCCAGGACTGGGGGGAGGGGGGGACCAGATGAGGGGAGGTGAAGGATGGAGGGGGGAGGGGGGTTGCAGGTGCATGGGGTGGGGGTTGATCCTTGAGGGGGGGGGTATTGTATGTGCAGGTGTATGGGGGAGGGTTGATCCTTGAGGATGGGTATGTGCAGGTGTATGGGGTTGCAAAGTATTATATATAGAAGATATATATTCATATTAGCCATACTACTGTGTGCTTATACATAGAGATAAGTACAGGTAATATAGAGAGATAGCTAGGAAGGTATATATATATATATATATATATATATATATATATATATATATATATATATATATATATATATATATATATATATATATATATATACACACATATACATATATATATATATATATATATATATATATATATCCACGTAGCTGATGTTTTATATATATATATATATATATATATATATGTATATATATATATATATATACACACCAGTCAGTAGGGGTTAGTACTGTAGGTATAGTACAGTCACACCATGGAGTGTTAATGCCCCCGTCTCTGTCACGCTGCTCCCCCTCTGGGATTAACCCTTCATGCTTGTCCCTGCAGGTCGTGTGCAGTTCCTGTCAAACGCCGAGCGGCCTACGTGGCTAGAAACAACCACCCCCTATATACAGCATCACACAGATACAGACCGTATATATAGCACTGTATGCTGGGCGATAATGGCGAAAGGCAGGATTACAGACCTGTCTAAGACATGCAAATGAGCACACAGTAATATTTCCATTTTATTTATATATATATATATATATATATATATATATATATATATAATATATATATATATACTGGCTCAGACACCTGCAGGAGTAACACTCTGCAGAGAACATGATTGCATTGCAAGAAGAGGTAATAGACTGCAGGAAAGAATAATGCTTTGTTGCTGAGTGATAATAAAGGAATATACTGATGCTACAGGCAGGAGGGACGGTCTGCAAAAAGGAGCAACACTGCGGTGAGGAGTAATGTTCTGCAGCCAAGAGAAATACTCAACATGGGGGCATAATACTCATCACATAGGAGTACCGCTCTGCCGGAAGGAGTACCAGACTGCAAGAAGGAGTAATACCCTGCAGGGTGGAGTAATGCTCCTCACACAGGAGTAATGCTCTGCTGGAAAGATAGACAGCTCCCTGCAGACCTTTGCACAGGACATAGCTACTTGTGACAAATATCTGTCAGAAATGTGACCATTTTCTGAACACTCCCCCCTTCTCTCCCCTCCTCCCCACTCTCACCTTGACCTCTTATCCCTCTGTCCCTCAGCTACCACATCCCCTCCCTCTCTTTCTCTTCCTCATTATTCCCTCCATCTGCCCATTCTCTCTCCCCTCTTCCTTTATTTCACTTTTTTTCCATCTCTACTTCCCCATTGTCTCTCTCCATTTCCTTCCCATCCCTCTCTTTCTCTTCCCCTGATCTCTATCTTTCCTCCTTTTATTTCCTGTCTTTCCCTCTTCTCTTTCCTTGACCACCTTATTTCTCTCCCTCTCTTTCTCCTCCTTGTCTCCCCCCCCCCGCCCCCCACTGCCCTTGTTTCTCACTTACTGTTTCTGGTCCCCTCTCCCTTCCCCTCTTCCGCTGTAATTCTCTCAGGTCCTCCCTTCGTTCCCTGGGGTATGATGGGTGATGGTCCCGTGAGCAGGCGGGTGGTGACCTTTTACCCGAATCATCCCCATGGGTCCCTCCCCTTCCCCTCGCACTTGGAACTCTTCCTCCAATGCCTCAGGGGGCCCCACTTCCTCCGACCCCCAGTACGGGGCTCTCTTCCTCATGCTTCTCATGGACCTTCTGGCAGTGGCTGGGAATGTGGCCGTCATGGGGGTCATCATGAAGACCCCATCCCTCAGGAAGTTCGTGCTGGTCTTCCACCTGTGTGTGGTGGACCTCCTGGCCGCGCTTACCCTCATGCCCCTGGCTATGCTGTCGAGGGGTGGGGGGACCCTCCTGTATGAGGGCCCTGGGCTGGGGCAGACAGCCTGCCAAGCCTACCTCTTCTTGAGTGTGTGCCTGACCAGCACAGGCATCTTGTCCATCTCCGCCATCAACATTGAGCGATATTACTATGTGGTGCATCCCATGAGGTACCAGGTCAAGATGACAGTTGGGCTGGTCAGTTGGGTTCTGGCTGGAGTCTGGATCAAGGCTCTACTGACCTCGCTGATCCCCGTGCTGGGCTGGAGTCCCCCGGCCCCTGGACACTGCAGTCTGCAGGGAGCAGGCAGTAGTGTCTTCCGTGCAGGATTCCTCCTCTTCTATTCCTCCTTCTATTTTCTGCTGCCTCTCACCATCATAATCGTTGTCTACTGCAGCATGTTCAAGGTGGCGCGGGTGGCCGCCCTACATCAGGGGCCCCTCCCCACCTGGATGGACACTCCACGCCAGAGGCGGCGTTCCGAGTCCCTTAGCAGTCGCTCCACCATGGTGACGGGCTCCGGCGCCACACGGGGAACACCTCAGCAGCGGGTTAGCGGTGGGGGGGCTGGGGGGAAGGCGGCAGCCATCCTGGCTGCAGTGGGGGGTCAGTTCCTGTTGTGCTGGCTTCCCTATTTTGGCTTTCACCTGTACTCTGCGCTGCGCTCCCCTCCCCCGCCCCTCGGATCATGGGCAGAGTGGGCAGTCACATGGATGGGGTTCCTGTGCTTCGCCTCCAACCCTATCTTCTACGGCTACCTGAACCGACAGATCCGGGGGGAGCTCGGCCGGTGGGTGGGCTGCCTCTTCAAAAGGGGGGGCGCGGGGGAGGACGAACTGCGACTGCCCAGCAGGGATGGCTCTATTGAGGAGAACTTCCTGCAATTCCTACAGGGCACCGCTTGCCCCCCAGAACCCCGTGCTCTAGCTCCCAGCACCCCCAAGGGGGATCGACCGGCTGTGGACTTCCGGATCCCGGGGCAGATTGCAGAGGAGACCTCAGAGTTCCTGGGGCAGCCCCGGGATTTGACGGCCGTGAGTAGAGACTACATCAGCTCAGCCCCGTCCCCCCAAACATGACCCCCCCAGCACCTCACCCATACTGCTCATGACAATCTCCTGGACAGACGTGTGAAATAATGCAGAACCCTAACCCCTAAACTGACCTCACCTGATCCTATGGGACATACAAATGAACTGATGCATTGCAGGTCTCCCCCTGATTCTCTTATAGGGGCACAGGCATACCCAGAATCCTTTGCTACTTGTACCACATAAATATATATAAAGGGATGCCCAGCTGGCCGTTTGGCAGTGCGCTCAGGGGTTACATTTAATGGGGTCCAGTACAAATGGCCCCTTTTCACCCACCATCCCCTCTCATTTACCTCCTTTACCCCTTTAGTGCTGGAGTACACGGTTGATTTATTGCTGAACTAAAGCAGGCAGAAAGCCCCCTATACAGAGGGGGGAGCAAAATGGCCACCTGCCCCAACTATATCCCCCTCCTCCATGGCACATGATGGTGAGGGGAGTCACTGACCTATGACCCCTGATGTGCCCCTGGTCACCCCTGGGGTGTGACGGGTGAGGCAGGCACCTTGTTGTGAGTGGCCATCCGCAAATAAATGAAGCCAGACCAATCACCATATACACATCCGATGAGTAGCCACCTGCCAGCCTCCTTTGTGACCCCTCACTTTTCGCACCCATTCCCACCTTCTCTGTGCGATTCCTGTACCCTCCCGTGCTGCTCTCCTCTGGACCCCCACCCTGTTCTCTCCCCCTTCCCTGGCCATGCTGCCTATGCTTCCTGAACAGGATCTGATGGGACGAGATTAATAAATTATCTTTTTATGTGTAAAGTCTTATCATGGAGTGAGAATAAACTATTTATTACCAAGGGGTTTATATACGTGTCTGTGTGCAAACTGAACACGCTCCCTACACCTTGAACACATACTACTTACACACTACACACACCCTGAACACATACTGGATGAACTAAGGGCATAGTGCCTTATCACAAACCCAAAGTCATCGTTCTCACAGAAACATGGCTAACCCCTAAAACCCAGATGCAAATATTGCCATTCAGGGATACTCCATTTCTAGGAGAGATAGGTCAAAGAGAGGAGGAGGGGTGTTATTTTATATTGCAGACACCTTACAATTTACACTGTTAAATTGTCCCCCTTGCCCACTCTCTTTTGAAATCCTAGTTGGCAAAATCTGCCTCCCCTTTTCTAAGCCTATCTTGGTTGCTGGCATCTACCGCCCCCCTAAAGCCCCTCCACAATCCCTGACTGATATCACCCAGTTTCTTGGCTCCATTTCCTCTCTGAATGAGAAGAGTGAGCTGCTAGTTCTTGGGGATTTCAACTTCAATTGGCTCGACCCTAAAAACCACAAACTCCAGGTACAACTCAAGTCACTTAACCTATCGCAAGTCATTTCCCAACCCACACGAATAAACCTGAAGTCGCACAATCATTCCTTGCTAGACTGGATTCTCTCCTCTAGTCCCAGCAGAATCCAGTGACCATGCAATAGTATACTGTGTAAGGAAAATTCAACCATTTTCCTCACTAGAACATTTAGAAACTTTAACTCACAACAGTTTCTGGCTGACCTTACCAACTGCCCTTGGCACAGAATCTATTTAATTCCCGACCCTGATTCTGCGCTCGACTATTTCCAATTCGAGTTCTTAAAACTCTGTGATACCCATGCTCCACTACGCAAAATAAGGGTACGGGGGGCCACCTTCCATGGGTTACAACTGACCTTATAGCACTCTACCAGTTCTGGGATGCCTTGTGGAAAAGCTACAAAGTAACTGGCACTACCAAGGATCTTAATCACTACAGATGCCTGCGGAACATGTGCACAAGGCAAACAAGGCATGCAAAAGCACAATATTACTCTGACAATCTCCTCCAGAATACATCAAACCCAGCTAGCTTCTGGAAGGTTATCAACAACATATTCCAGCCTTCTAACCATCAACAACCAAGTAATATCACTAAGGGGGATATTACTCTGACAAACCCCACTGACATTGCAAATGCATTCAATGATTACTTTGTGGGATGTGCTGCTAACTTATTAGCGAAATGCAACCCAAACTACAAACATGAACCTCACTCTGTGAGTACCCCTATAGTCCCACCCTCTCCCAACACTGCCTATAATTTTCAATTTGGCCCAGTATCCGAAGAGAAGATTACACAAGCGCTCCTCAAATTAAAACTAAGTAGCCAATGTGGACCTGACTTACTGCAATCTAAGTTCCTAAGACTTTTGCCCCAGCCATTGCTAAACCAATTGCTTCAATAGTCAACTCTATCCTGTCTGCAGGCCATATCCCTAAGACCTGGAAAACTGCCAGTGTTGTCCCAATCTTCAAAAGTGGGGACAAAAACACTGTCTCAAACTACAGACCAATCTCTCTTCTCCCAATACTATCCAAAGTCATGGAAAAATGTGTTCACTCCCAATTAAGCGATTACTACACCAAGACAAATTTCCCTAGCCAATTTCAATCTGGCTTTTGCACCAAACACTCCACGGTAACTCCCCTGCTAAAAGTTTGCAATGAGATCCAGTGTGGAATGGAACGGGGTCAACTCACTGGTGCAATAGTCATAGATTTTGCAAAGGCTTTTAATACTGTTGATCATGCTATCCTGCTTAACAAACTCCAGTGCTCTGGAATAGGGAAGCATGCTTTAAACTGGTTTAATTCCTACCTATCAGGTAGATCCCAACATGTGTCCATCTCAGGCTCTAACTCCAACCCCTTGGATATCACCTGTGGTGTCCCGCAGGGCTGTATTCTGTGGCCCCTACTCTTCTCAGTGTTCATCAATGATCTTCCTACAGCTTGTAAGGGAGCCTCAATACACATGTATGCAGATGACACAATCTTATATGCACACAGCCATAGCTTCTCCGACCTTGAACACATAATTCAATCTGAATTTTTGAGACTTGAAAATTGGATTTCCCAAAACAAACTGTTTTTAAACACTGACAAGACTGTAACAATGGTATTTGGGACCAAGGCTAAATTTCTAAAGCTTCCAATGACTGAGCTCCAGATCAGAACCATCGCTAACACCACCCTAACTCCTGTTACTAGTTTTAAATACTTGGACATATGGTTTGATTCCCATTTAACATTCAGGATGCACATTGATACCCTGACATCCAAAACCTATGCCAAACTAGGAGTACTTTACAGGAAAAAATCCTCCCTAAGCCCGCTGGTCAGAAAGCGTATCGCACAGCAGATGCTGATGCCAATTATCAACTATGGGGACATAGTATACGGCTCGGCACCCCAATCCCACCTTAGCAAACTTGACTCCCTCTACAATTCAATATGCTGTTTTGTTCTCTAATGCAACTATAACACACATCACTGCGAAATGCTCAAAGAACTAGATTGGTCATCACAGTTCGTGGTCCCAAGGTAAAGTATCCGGCCGCTCCTCCTTCTCTTACTGTGCCCCCCAATACTGGAACAACCTACCGGAGACTCTCACAGCCGCCAGCAGTCTAAGTTCTTTCAAAGCAAAAGCTGTCTCGCCTTTTAATCTGGTCTGTAACTGTTACATACCCTATAATATATATTATCTCTTACTGTGCATGCAATGTCTTGTATATAATGTATAACCCTGTTCGCTTATGTAACAATGTACTGTAACCATGGAAGTTGTAACCATTGTCCATTGAAGTTGTAACCATTTGTCATCTTAACTCTATGCCTAGGACATACATGAAAACGAGAGGTAACTCTCAATGTATTACTTCCTGGTAACACATTTTATAAATAAATACTACTTACCCCCGGCAAACATAGTACTTACACACTGAACACATACTACTTACCCACTTCACACACCCTTAACACATACTACTTACACACTGCACACACCCTACACACATACTACTTACACACTACACACACCCTGAACACATATTGCTTACACCCTGCACACCCCCTGAACACATACTACTTACACACTGCA
>NW_027455990.1:0-27119 GCF_040206685.1 Ascaphus truei | reverse complement strand
GAGCAGAGAGCTGCGTGTGAGTGAGGGAGTGTGCGAGCAGAGAGCTGCGTGTGAGTGAGGGATGTGCGAGCAGAGCTGCGTGTGAGTGAGGGAGTGTGCGAGCAGAGGTGCGTGTGAGAGGGAGTGTGCGAGCAGAGAGCTGCGTGTGAGAGGGAGTGTTGCGAGCAGAGAGCTACGTGTGAGTGAGGGGGTGTGCGAGCAGAGGTGCGTGTGAGAGGGAGTGTGCGAGCAGAGAGCTGCGTGTGAGTGAGGGGGTGCCGCGAGCAGAGAGCTACGTGTGAGTGAGGGGGGGGTGCGAGCAGAGGTGCGTGTGA
The DNA here is from genome assembly GCF_040206685.1 of Ascaphus truei. Classification (NCBI taxonomy): domain Eukaryota; kingdom Metazoa; phylum Chordata; class Amphibia; order Anura; family Ascaphidae; genus Ascaphus; species Ascaphus truei. Next base: position 26,805 of record NW_027455990.1, on the reverse strand, counting down.
GAGGGAGTGTGCGAGCAGAGAGCTGCGTGTGAGAGGGGGTGTGCGAGCAGAGAGCTGTGTGTGAGAGGGGTGTGCGAGCAGAGAGCTGTGTGTGAGTGAGGGGGGTGTGCGAGCAGAGAGCTGCGTGTGAGTGAGGGAGTGTGCGAGCAGAGAGCTGCGTGTGAGTGAGGGAGTGTGCGAGCAGAGAGCTGCGTGTGAGTGAGGGGGTGTGCGAGCAGAGAGCTGCGTGTGAGTGAGGGAGTGTGCGAGCAGAGAGCTGCATGTGAGTGAGGGAGTGTGCGAGCAGAGAGCTGCGTGTGAGTTAGGGGGTGTGCGAGCAGAGGTGCGTGTGAGTGAGGGGGAGTGTGCGAGCAGAGAGCTGCGTGTGAGTGAGGGAGTGTGAGAGCAGAGAGCTGCGTGTGAGTTAGGGGGTGTGCGAGCAGAGGTGCGTGTGAGAGGGAGTGTGCGAGCAGAGAGCTGCGTGTGAGAGGGAGGTGTGCGAGCAGAGCTGCGTGTGAGAGGGGGTGTGGCGAGCAGAGAGCTACGTGTGAGTGAGGGAGTGTGCGAGCAGAGAGCTGCGTGTGAGTTAGGGGGTGTGCGAGCAGAGGTGCGTGTGAGAGGGGAGTGTGCGAGCAGAGAGCTGCGTGTGAGTGAGGGAGTGTGCGAGCAGAGCTGCGTGTGAGAGGGGGTGTGCGAGCAGAGAGCTACGTGTGAGTGAGGGAGTGTGCGAGCAGAGCTGCGTGTGAGAGGGGGTGTGCGAGCAGAGAGCTGCGTGTGAGTGAGGGGGGGTGCAAGCAGAGGTGCGTGTGAGAGGGAGTGTGCGAGCAGAGAGCTGCGGTGTGAGTGAGGGGGTGTGCGAGCAGAGAGCTGCGTGTGAGAGGGGGTGTGCGAGCAGAGAGCTGTGTGTGAGAGGGGGTGTGCGAGCAGAGAGCTGTGTGTGAGTGAGGGGGTGTGCGAGCAGAGAGCTGCGTGTGAGTGAGGGAGTGTGCGAGCAGAGAGCTGCGTGTGAGTGAGGGAGTGTGCCGAGCAGAGAGCTGCGTCGTGAGTGAGGGGGTGTGCGAGCAGAGAGCTGCGTGTGAGTGAGGGAGTGTGCGAGAAGAGGTGCGTGTGAGAGGGAGTGTGCAAGCAGAGGTGCGTGTGAGAGGGAGTGTGCGAGCAGAGGTGCGTGTGAGAGGGGGTGTGCGAGCAGAGGTGCGTGTGAGAGGGAGTGTGCGAGCAGAGGTGCGTGTGAGAGGGGGTGTGCGAGCAGAGGGGTGTGGAGAGGGAGGTGTGCGAGCAGAGGTGCGTGTGAGAGGGAGTGTGCAAGCAGAGGTGCGTGTGAGAGGGAGGTGTGCGAGCAGAGGTGCGTGTGAGAGGGGGTGTGCGAGCAGAGGTGCGTGTGAGAGGGGGTGTGCGAGCAGAGGTGCGTGTGAGTGAGGGGGTGTGCGAGCAGAGGTGCGTGTGAGAGGGAGTGTGCGAGCAGAGGTGCGTGTGAGAGGGAGTGTGCGAGCAGAGAGCTGCGTGTGAGTTAGGGGGTGTGCGAGCAGAGGTGCGTGTGAGAGGGAGTGTGCGAGCAGAGAGCTGCGTGTGAGAGGGAGTGCGAGCAGAGCTGCGTGTGAGAGGGAGTGTGCGAGCAGAGAGCTGCGTGTGAGGTGAGGGGGTGTGGGGAGCGAGAGCTGCGTGTGAGTGAGGGAGTGTGCGAGCAGAGAGCTGCGTGTGAGAGGGGGGGTGTGCGAGCAGAGCTGCGTGTGAGAGGGAGTGTGCGAGCAGAGGTGCGTGTGAGAGGGAGTGTGCGAGCAGAGCTGCGTGTGAGAGGGAGTGTGCGAGCAGAGAGCTGCGTGTGAGTGAGGGGTGTGTGCGAGCAGAGGTGCGGTGAGAGGGAGTGTGCGAGCAGAGAGCTGCGTGTGAGTGAGGGGGTGTGCGAGCAGAGAGCTGCGTGTGAGTGAGGGGGGTGTGCAAGCAGAGCTGCGTGTGAGAGGGGGTGTGCGAGCAGAGAGCTGCGTGTGAGTGAGGGGGTGTGCGAGCAGAGGTGCGTGGGAGAGGGGGTGTGCGAGCAGAGAGCTGCGTGTGAGTGAGGGATGTGCGCGAGCAGAGAGCTGCGTGTGAGAGGGGTCGAGCAGAGTGCGTGGAGAGGGGGTGTGCGAGCAGAGGTGCGTGGGAGAGGGGTGTGCGAGCAGAGAGCTGCGTGTGAGTGAGGGAGTGCGCGAGCAGAGAGCTGCGTGTGAGAGGGAGTGCGCGAGCAGAGAGCTGCGTTGTGAGTGAGGGGGTGTGCAAGCGAGCTGCGTGTGAGAGGGGGTGTGCGAGCAGAGAGCTGCGTGTGAGTGAGGGAGTGCGCGATCAGATAGCTGCGTGTGAGAGGGGGTGTGCGAGCAGAGGTGCGTGGGAGAGGGGTGTGCGAGCAGAGGTGCGTGTGAGAGGGGGTATGCAAGCAGAGAGCTGCGTGTGAGAGGGGGTGTGCGAGCAGAGAGGTGCGTGTGAGTGAGGGAGTGTGCGAGCAGAGAGGTGCGTGTGAGAGGGGGGGTGCGAGCAGAGAGCTGCATTAGGAGTGAGGGAGTGCGCGAGCAGAGAGGTGCGTGTGAGAGGGAGTGTGCGAGCAGAGAGGTGCGTGTGAGTGAGGGAGTGTGCGAGCAGAAAGGTGCGTGTGAGAGGGAGTGTGCGAGCAGAGAGGTGAGTGTGAGTGGAGTGTGCGAGCAGAGAGGTGCGTGTGAGTGAGGGGGTGTGCGAGCAGAGGTGTGTGTGAGAGGGAGTGTGCGAGCAGAGAGGTGTGTGTGGGAGTAAGGGGGTGTGCGAGCAGAGGTGTGTGTGAGAGGGAGTGTGCGAGCAGAGAGGTGTGTGTGGGAGTAAGGGGGTGTGTGAGCAGAGAGGGAGTGTGCGAGCAGAGAGGTGTGTGTGAGTGAGAGGGAGTTTGCGAGCAGAGAGGTGTGAGTGAGGGTGTGTGCGAGCAGAGAGGTGTGAGTGAGTGAGAGGGAGTGTGCGAGCAGAGAGGTGCGTGAGAGGGAGTGTGAGAGCAGAGAGGTGCATGAGAGTGAGGAGTGTGTGCGAGCAGAGAGGTGTGTGTGAGTGAGAGGGGAGTGTGCGAGCAGAGAGGTGTGTGTGAGTGAGAGGGAGTGTGCGAGCAGAGAGGTGTGAGTGAGGGTGTGTGCGAGCAGAGAGGTGCGTGTGAGAGGGAGTGTGCGAGCAGAGAGGTGCGTGTGAGAGGGAGTGTGCGAGCAGAGAGGGGAGTGTGCGAGCAGAGAGGTGCGTGTGAGAGGGAGTGTGCGAGCAGAGAGGTGTGTGTGTGAGGGAGGGGGTGTGCGAGCAGAGAGGTGTGTGTGAGTGAGAGGGAGTGTGCGAGCAGAGAGGTGTGTGTGGTGAGAGGGAGTGTGCGAGCAGAGAGGTGTGAGTGAGGGGATGTGCGAGCAGAGAGGTGTGTGTGAGTGAGAGGGAGTGTGCGAGCAGAGAGGTGTGTGTGAGTGAGGGGGTGTGCGAGCAGAGAGGTGTGTGAGAGGAGTGTGCGAGCAGAGAGGTGCTTGAGAGTGAGAGGGAGTGTGCGAGCAGAGAGGTGTGTGAGAGCAGAGAGGTGAGTGAGGGTGTGTGCGAGCAGAGAGGTGTGTGAGAGTGAGAGGGAGTGTGCGAGCAGAGAGGTGCGTGAGAGTGAGAGGGAGTGTGCGAGCAGAGAGGTGCTTGAGAGTGAGAGGGAGTGTGCGAGCAGAGAGGTGTGTGAGAGCAGAGAGGTGAGTGAGGGTGTGTGCGAGCAGAGAGGTGCGTGAGAGTGAGAGGGAGTGTGCGAGCAGAGAGGTGTGTGTGAGTGGGAGGGAGTGTGCGAGCAGAGAGGTGTGTGTGAGTGAGAGGGAGTGTGAGAGCAGAGAGGTGCGTGAGAATGAGGGGGTGTGAGTGAGATATTAAGGTATCTCCAGTGTGACACAGACGATACAGGACAGGTTAGTGACTAAACATGATTACAGCTCAGACCCCAGTGTGTGTGTGTGATCCTGGTGTGTGTGTGTGTGACACCGGTGTGTGTGTGTGTGACCCCGGTGTGTGTGTGTGTGACCCCGGTGTGTGTGTGTGTGACCCCCGGTGTGTGTGTGTGTGTGTGACCCCGGTGTGTGTGTGTGTGTGTGACCCCGTTGTGTGTGTGTGTGTGACCCCGGTGTGTGTGTGACCCCGGTGTGTGTGTGACCCCGGTGTGTGTGTGTGTGTGTGTGTGTGTGTGTGTGTGTGTGTGTGTGTGTGTGACCCCCGGTGTGTGTGTGTGTGTGTGTGTGTGACCCCGGTGTGTGTGTGACCCCGGTGTGTGTGTGACCCCGGTGTGTGTGTGACCCCGGTGTGTGTGTGACCCCGGTGTGTGTGTGACCCCGGTGTGTGTGTGACCCCGGTGTGTGTGTGACCCCGGTGTGTGTGTGTGTGTGTGTGTGTGTGTGTGTGTGTGTGTGTGTGACCCCGGTGTGTGTGTGTGTGTGTGTGTGTGACCCCGGTGTGTGTGTGACCCCGGTGTGTGTGTGACCCCGGTGTGTGTGTGACCCCGGTGTGTGTGTGTGTGTGTGTGTGTGTGTGTGTGACCCCGGTGTGTGTGTGTGTGTGTGTGTGTGTGTGACCCCGGTGTGTGTGTGACCCCGGTGTGTGTGTGACCCCGGTGTGTGTGTGACCCCGGTGTGTGTGTGACCCCCGGTGTGTGTGTGACCCCGGTGTGTGTGTGTGTGTGACCCCGGTGTGTGTGTGTGACCCCGGCTTGTGTCTGTGTGACCCATCCCTCTGACCTTTGCCCCATCCCTCTGACCTTTGCCCCCTGTCCCCGCAGTGAGAATGCCTTGGAGCTGTCCATCATGCCGCGGGACGAAGATATTTTACAGCTGGTGAGCGCTCAGCTCCTCACAGGGATACTCACTGGGGTAACCCAACCCCCGGGTGCCTCATTACTAATCAGGGAGGGGATTCAGTTAGAAATACACCTCGGGTTATATATTGCTGGAGTAGAGATTAGAGTGTAAGCTCTTCTGCGTGTGCTATCCATGTCCTGTTACTGCTCCCGCCTGACCTCTGACCTCTCTCCCAGGCATATTCCCAGGATGCCTACCTGAAGGGGAACGAGCCGTATCGGGGGGGCGCACACAGCATCCCGGAACCCCCCCCCTCTTTACTACCCATGGAGGAGTCACCCCCCGGAACCGGTCCCGGGGTACCCCGCGGGCTCCTGGTGCCATCACCCCGGATCCGAGGGACACCCCCTCCGTCAGGAGCCCCCCTGTGAGTGACCGAGGGGAGGGACCAAGGGGCAGCCCCGCCCACCGCGACATGCGCACCCACGTCCCGGCCACACCCCTCTCCCACCACCCCGACCTTTCCAGGGGTCACCAGCTTCGTCTGACAGATTCAGGGGCCCGGGACCCCCTAGCACGCCGGGTCATGGCTGGGGCCCCCATGCTGCACCCGAAGCTCACGGCAGAGGCCCCCCGGACCCCTGGGACCGCCTGACCAGCCCCCGCTGGGTGAGCCGATGGGAGCGGCACCAGGCGTTGTGCAGCTGGATGTCTCAGCAGACTCCTCGCGGCGCGGGGGGCTCCGCCCTGCCCCCCCGGAGGCGCAGCGCCTCTCAGGAACGACTGGGGGAGTCCACGCCGCCGAGGAACTGGCCGCAGAGCGCGTCCCAGGACACCCTGCACCAGCCCCCCCCGTGCGAGCCCTGGGGTCACCGCGCGCAGTCGGAGAACTTCCTGGCGCGGTATGGGAGGTCCACGGAGAAGCTGGAGCAGAGCGGCCTCATCTCCCCGCCCTACGAGCGCCCCAGCCTGGTCCTCAGACAGGCACCCTCGGACAGCTCGGCCACTCTTATCCCGCGGACCCCAGAGCCAGGCGGCATCGTCTGGCCCGCGGGAAGCGGCCAAACCCCCACCGCAGCCCCCCAGCACCGGAGACTCTGGCTACATCGGGTATCGGAGTTACAGCCCCTCCTTCCAGCGCCGCACGGAGCTCCTCCAGGCCTTCTCCTTCCGGGAAACGGCCTTCAGCGGCCTTCCCACCTTTAGGACAGCACAGTACCCTGGCTCACCCCCTCCCCCCCGGAACGGAGAGAGACGTCCGTGAGCGTCAGCTCACGGACGACAGCTGCGTCGCGGAGGAGGTGGTGTTGAGGCAGAAGCCCCCAACTGGCCGCAAGGCTGTCCCCCCGGCACGGCAAGTGAACATGGTCTTCCCTGAGGAGGGGAAGGACACGGAGACATCACCTCCTCCCGCAGGCAGAGAGGAGACCCCCAGGGAACGCCCCCTGCAAAGGGTTCCACCGTTACCCCATTCGAGGAGCCCCTGGCATCCATCCCTTTCATAGGTGAGACAGTGCCAGCAGCACACGCTCACTGCTAACCCACACACACGCTCACTGCTAACCCACACACACGCTCACTGCTAACCCACACACACGCTCACTGCTAACCCACACACACTCTCACTACTAACCCACACACACGCTCCGCTGCTAACACCACACACACGCTCACTGCTAACCCACACACACGCTCGCTGCTAACCCACACACACGCTCACTGCTAACCCCACACACGCGCTCACTGCTAACCCACACACACGCTCGCTGCTAACCCACACACACGCGTCACTGCTAACCCACACACACGCTCGCTGCTAAACCACACACACGCGCTCACTGCTAACCCACACACGCGCTCACTGCTAACCCACACACACGCTCACTGCTAACCCACACACACGCTCACTGCTAACCCACACACACTCTCACTACTAACCCACACACACGCTCGCTGCTAACCCACACACACGCTCACTGCTAACCCACACACACGCTCGCTGCTAACCACACACACGCTCGCTGCTAACCCACACACGCTCACTGCTAACCCACACACACGCTCGCTGCTAACCCACACACGGCTCGCTGCTACCCACACACGCTCGCTGCTAACCCACACACACGCTCACTGCTAACCCACACACACGCTCGCTGCTAACCCACACGCTCACTGCTAACCCACACACAGCGCTCACTGCTAACCCACACACACGCTCGCTGCTAACCCACACACGCGCTCACTGCTAACCCACACACACGCTCGCTGCTAAACCACACACGCGCTCACTGCTAACCCCACACACGCGCTCACTGCTAACCCACACACACGCTCACTGCTAACCCACACACACGCTCACTGCTAACCACACACACTCTCACTACTAACCCACACACACGCTCGCTGCTAACCCACACACACGCTCACTGCTAACCCACACACACGCTCGCTGCTAACCCACACACGACGCTCGCTGCTAACCCACACACGCGCTCACTGCTAACCCACACACACGCTCGCTGCTAACCCACACACGCGCTCGCTGCTAACCCACACACGCTCGCTGCTAACCCACACACACGCTCACTGCTAACCCACACACACGCTCGCTGCTAACCCACACACGCTCACTGCTAACCCACACACGCGCTCACTGCTAACCCACACACACGCTCACTGCTAACCCACACACACGCTCACTGCTAACCCACACACACTCTCACTACTAACCCACACACACGCTCGCTGCTAACCCACACACACGCTCACTGCTAACCCACACACACGCTCGCTGCTAACCACACACACGTCTCGCTGCTAACCCACACACACGCTCACTGCTAACCCCACACACACGCTCACTGCTAACCCACACACGCGCTCGCTGCTAACCCACACACACGCTCGCTGCTAACCCACACACGCGCTCGCTGCTAACCCACACACACGCTCGCTGCTAACCCACACACGCGCTCACTGCTAACCCACCACGCGCTCGCTGCTAACCCCACACACGCTCGCTGCTAACCCACACACACGCTCACTGCTAACCCACACACACGCTCGCTGCTAACCCACACACGCTCACTGCTAACCCACACACGCGCTCGCTGCTAACCCACACACACGCTCGCTGCTAACCCACACACGCGCTCACTGCTAACACACACGCGCTCGCTGCTAACCCACACACACGCTCGCTGCTAACCCACACACGCGCTCACTGCTAACCCACACACGCGCTCACTGCTAACCCACACACACGCTCGCTGCTAACCCACACACGCTCACTGCTAACCCACACGCGCTCACTGCTAACCCACACGCGCTCACTGCTAACCCACACACGCGCTCACTGCTAACCACACACACGCGCTCACTGCTAACCCACACACGCGCTCACTGCTACCCACACACGCGCTCACTGCTACCCCACACACGCGCTGACTGCTAACCCACACACGCGCTCACTGCTAACCCACACACGCGCTCACTGCTAACCCACACACGCGCTCACTGCTAACCCACACACGCGCTCACTGCTAACCCACACACGCTCTCACTGCTAACCCACACACGCGCTCACTGCTAACCCACACACGCTCACTGCTAACCCACACACCGCTCACTGCTAACCCACACACGCGCTCACTGCTAACCCACACACGCGCTCACTGCTAACCCACACACGCGCTCACTGCTAACCCACACACACACGCACTCTCACTGCTAACCCACACACACACGCACTCTCACTGCTAACCCACACACGCGCTCTCACTGCTAACCCACACACGCGCTCTCACTGCTAACCCACACACGCGCTCTCACTGCTAACCCACACACGCGCTCTCACTGCTAACCCACACACGCGCTCTCACTGCTAACCCACACACGCGCTCTCACTGCTAACCCACACACGCGCTCTCACTGCTAACCCACACCCTCACACACGCGCTCTCACTGCTAACCCACACACGCGCTCTCACTGCTAACCCACACACGCGCTCTCACTGCTAACCCACACACGCGCTCTCACTGCTACCCACACACGCGCTCTCACTGCTAACCCACACACGCGCTCTCACTGCTAACCCACACACGCGCTCTCTCACCTCCTAACCCACACGCGCGCTCTCACTGCTAACCCACACGCGCGCTCTCACTGTAACCCACACGCGCGCTCTCACTGCTAACCCACACGCGCGCGGCACAGGCAGTGGCAGTGCCAGCCTCCACCTCACACACACTACTACACCATGTATACACAGCACAGGTACAGCGCGGGCAGCGGCAGTGCCAGCCTCCCCCTCACACTCACTACTACACCATGTATACACAGCACAGGTACAGCGCGGGCAGTGCCAGCCTCCCCCTCACACACACTACTACACCATGTATACACAGCACAGGTACAGCGTGGGCAGTGCCAGCCCCCCCCTCACACACACTACTACACCATGTATACACAGCACAGGTACAGCGCGGGCAGTGCCAGCCCCCCCCTCACACACACTACTACACCATGTATACACAGCACAGGTACAGCGCGGGCAGCGGCAGTGCCAGCCTCCCCCTCACACACACTACTACACCATGTATACACAGCACAGGTACAGCGCGGGCAGTGCCAGCCTCCCCCTCACACACACTACTACACCATGTATACACAGCACAGGTACAGCGCGGGCAGTGCCAGCCTCCCCCTCACACACACTACTACACCATGTATACACAGCACAGGTACAGCGTGGGCAGTGCCAGCCTCCCCCTCACACACACTACTACACCATGTATACACAGCACAGGTACAGCGCGGGCAGTGCCAGCCTCCCCCTCACACACACTACTACACCATGTATACACAGCACAGGTACAGCGCGGGCAGCGGCAGTGCCAGCCTCCCCCTTTCTAAGTGCTTTCTCTCTTTCTACAGATGAGCCAACCAGCCCGAGCATTGACCTGCGTGCCAAACACATCCCCGCCTTCTGCGTCGTGTCCAGCGCCTAAACTCCGCCCCTGTGATGTCCGCCAGCCCCTGTTCCCCGACATTCAGCTTCTCCATCAGCCGCCATTACTCCCAGGACTGCAGTAAGTGCCCGTCCCCCACCCTCTCTCTCTCACTTCTGTATCATTATGCCTTATTACTGGCGTGACTTACACAAATCAAATCAGCTTTATTGGCATGACGAAAGAACATGTCAGTATTGCCAAAGCGTGAATAACAGGGGGTGGGGGACAATAATTACACGAATACTAGGGGTAGGGTATAATGATTGCAGGGTATATGGGTAACAGTGTCACACAGGGGTGTAGGGGTTAGGGGACGTCTCTCAGCCCGTGGCAGGTGCTGATGTAGTGTGCAGCCAGTTCTGCGCGGGTTTCATCTTCTCCCAGGAGGATCGCTGTTTTTTGGTTCTCCTCTATATTATTAAAGTTCTGGATAACAGCAGTGAGTTTCTCCAGGTGGGCACTCCTCACTTCAGAGTATTGTGTGCAACGCAACAAGAAGTGAGTTTCATCTTCTACCTCTCCTAGCTCACATCGCTGGCACAGTCTCACCTCCCAGGGCTTCCAGTTCTGTCTGTGTCTGCCTGTCTCTCTCACACACCTCTCCTAGCTCACATCGCTGGCACAGTCTCACCTCCCGGGGCTTCCAGTTCTGTCTGTGTCTGCCTGTGTCTGCCTCACACACCTCTCCTAGCTCACATCGCTGGCACAGTCTCACCACCCGGGGCTTCCAGTTCTGTCTGTGTCTGCGTGTGTCTCTCACACACCTCTCCTAGCTCACATCGCTGGCACAGTCTCATCTCCCGGGGCTTCCAGTTCTGTCTGTGTCTGCCTGTGTCTCACACACCTCTCCTAGCTCACATCGCTGGCACAGTCTCATCTCCCGGGGCTTCCAGTTCTGTCTGTGTCTGCCTGTGTCTCTCACACACCTCTCCTAGCTCACATCGCTGGCACAGTCTCATCTCCCGGGGCTTCCAGTTCTGTCTGTGTCTGCCTGTCTCTCTCACACACCTCTCCTAGCTCACATCGCTGGCACAGTCTCATCTCCCGGGGCTTCCAGTTCTGCCTGTGTCTGCCTGTGTCTCACACACACCTCTCCTAGCTCACATCGCTGGCACAGTCTCATTTCCCGGGGCTTCCAGTTCTGTCTGTGTCTGCCTGTCTCTCACACACACCTCTCCTAGCTCACATCGCTGGCACAGTCTCACCTCCCGGGGCTTCCAGTTCTGTCTGTGTCTGCCTGTGTCTCACACACCTCTCCTAGCTCACATCGCTGGCACAGTCTCATCTCCCGGGGCTTCCAGTTCTGTCTGTGTCTGCCTGTCTCTCTCACACACCTCTCCTATCTCACATCGCTGGCACAGTCTCACCTCCCGGGGCTTCCAGTTCTGTCTGTGTCTGCCTGTGTCTCACACACCTCTCCTAGCTCACATCGCTGGCACAGTCTCATCTCCCGGGGCTTCCAGTTCTGTCTGTGTCTGCCTGTGTCTCTCACACACCTCTCCTAGCTCACATCGCTGGCACAGTCTCATCTCCCGGGGCTTCCAGTTCTGTCTGTGTCTGCCTGTCTCTCTCACACACCTCTCCTAGCTCACATCGCTGGCACAGTCTCATCTCCCGGGGCTTCCAGTTCTGCCTGTGTCTGCCTGTGTCTCTCACACACCTCTCCTAGCTCACATCGCTGGCACAGTATCATCTCCCGGGGCTTCCAGTTCTGTCTGTGTCTGCCTGTGTCTCACACACCTCTCATAGCTCACATCGCTGGCACAGTCTCACCTCCCGGGGCTTCCAGTTCTGTCTGTGTCTGCCTGTGTCTCTCTCACACCTCTCCTAGCTCATATCGCTGGCACAGTCTCACCTCCCGGGGCTTCCAGTTCTGTCTGTGTCTGCCTGTCTCTCTCACACACCTCTCCTAGCTCACATCGCTGGCACAGTCTCACATCGCTGGCACAGTCTCACTTCCCGGGGCTTCCAGTTCTCTGTGTCTGCCTGTGTCTCTCACACACCTCTCCTAGCTCACATCGCTGGCACAGTCTCACCTCCCGGGGCTTCCAGTTCTGTCTGTGTCTGCCTGTCTCTCTCACACACCTCTTCTAGCTCACATCGCTGGCACAGTCTCACATCGCTGGCACAGTCTCACCTCCCGGGGCATACAGTTCTCTGTGTCTGCCTGTGTCTCTCACACACCTCTCCTAGCTCACATCGCTGGCACAGTCTCACCTCCCGGGGCTTCCAGTTCTGTCTGTGTCTGCCTGTCTCTCTCACACACCTCTTCTAGCTCACATCGCTGGCACAGTCTCACATCGCTGGCACAGTCTCACCTCCCGGGGCATACAGTTCTGTCTGTGTGTCTCACACACCTCTCCTAGCTCACATCGCTGGCACAGTCTCACATCGCTGGCACAGTCTCACCTCCCGGGGCTTCCAGTTCTGTCTGTGTCTGCCTGTCTCTCTCACACACCTCTCCTAGCTCACATCGCTGGCACAGTCTCACCTCCCGGGGCTTCCAGTTCTGTCTGTGTCTGCCTGTCTCTCTCACACACCTCTTCTAGCTCACATCGCTGGCACAGTCTCACATCGCTGGCACAGTCTCACCTCCCGGGGCATACAGTTCTGTCTGTGTGTCTCACACACCTCTCCTAGCTCACATCGCTGGCACAGTCTCACATCGCTGGCACAGTCTCACCTCCCGGGGCTTCCAGTTCTGTCTGTGTCTGCCTGTCTCTCTCACACACCTCTCCTAGCTCACATCGCTGGCACAGTCTCATCTCCTGGGGCTTCCAGTTCTGTCTGTGTCTCTCTCACACCTCTCCTAGCTCACATCGCTGGCACAGTCTCACATCGCTGGCACAGTCTCACCTCCCGGGGCTTCCAGTTCTGCCTGTGTCTGCCTGTCTCTCTCACACACCTCTCCTAGCTCACATCGCTGGCACAGTCTCACCTCCCGGGGCTTCCAGTTCTGTCTGTGTCTGCCTGTCTCTCTCACACCTCTCCTAGCTCACATCGCTGGCACAGTCTCACCTCCCGGGGCTTCCAGTTCTGCCTGTGTCTGCCTGTCTCTCTCACACACCTCTCCTAGCTCACATCGCTGGCACAGTCTCACTTCCCGGGGCTTCTAGTTCTCTGTGTCTGCCTGTGTCTCTCACACACCTCTCCTAGCTCACATCGCTGGCACAGTCTCACCTCCCGGGGCTTCCAGTTCTGTCTGTGTCTGCCTGTCTCTCTCACACACCTCTTCTAGCTCACATCGCTGGCACAGTCTCATCTCCCGGGGCTTCCAGTTCTGCCTGTGTCTGCCTGTGTCTCTCACACACCTCTCCTAGCTCACATCGCTGGCACAGTCTCATCTCCCGGGGCTTCCAGTTCTGCCTGTGTCTCTCACACACCTCTCCTAGCTCACATCGCTGGCACAGTCTCACCTCCCAGGGCTTCCAGTTCTGTCTGTGTCTCTCACACACCTCTCCTAGCTCACATCGCTGGCACAGTCTCATCTCCCGGGGCTTCCAGTTCTGTCTGTGTCTGCCTGTGTCTCACACACCTCTCATAGCTCACATCGCTGGCACAGTCTCACCTCCCGGGGCTTCCAGTTCTGTCTGTGTCTCTCACACACCTCTCCTAGCTCACATCGCTGGCACAGTCTCATCTCCCGAGGCTTCCAGTTCTGTCTGTGTCTGCCTGTGTCTCACACACCTCTCCTAGCTCACATCGCTGGCACAGTCTCACCTCCCGGGGCTTCCAGTTCTGTCTGTGTCTGCCTGTCTCTCTCACACCTCTCCTAGCTCACATCACTGGCACAGTCTCACTTCCCGGGGCTTCCAGTTCTGTCTGTGTCTGCCTGTGTCTCTCACACACCTCTCCTAGCTCACATCGCTGGCACAGTCTCATCTCCCGGGGCTTCCAGTTCTGTCTGTGTCTGCCTGTGTCTCACACACCTCTCCTAGCTCACATCGCTGGCACAGTCTCATCTCCCGGGGCTTCCAGTTCTGTCTGTGTCTGCCTGTGTCTCTCTCACACCTCTCTTAGCTCACATCGCTGGCACAGTCTCATCTCCCGGGGCTTCCAGTTCTGTCTGTGTCTGCCTGTGTCTCTCACACACCTCTCCTAGCTCACATCGCTGGCACAGTCTCACCTCCCGGGGCTTCCAGTTCTGTCTGTGTCTGCCTGTGTCTCTCACACACCTCTCCTAGCTCACATCGCTGGCACAGTCTCACCTCCCGGGGCTTCCAGTTCTGTCTGTGTCTGCCTGTGTCTCTCACACACCTCTCCTAGCTCACATCGCTGGCACAGTCTCATCTCCCGGGGCTTCCAGTTCTGTCTGTGTCTGCCTGTGTCTCACACACCTCTCCTAGCTCACATCGCTGGCACAGTCTCATCTCCCGGGGCTTCCAGTTCTGTCTGTGTCTGCCTGTGTCTCTCTCACACCTCTCTTAGCTCACATCGCTGGCACAGTCTCATCTCCCGGGGCTTCCAGTTCTGTCTGTGTCTGCCTGTGTCTCTCACACACCTCTCCTAGCTCACATCGCTGGCACAGTCTCACCTCCCGGGGCTTCCAGTTCTGTCTGTGTCTGCCTGTGTCTCTCACACACCTCTCCTAGCTCACATCGCTGGCACAGTCTCACCTCCCGGGGCTTCCAGTTCTGTCTGTGTCTGCCTGTGTCTCTCACACACCTCTCCTAGCTCACATCGCTGGCACAGTCTCACCTCCCGGGGCTTCCAGTTCTGTCTGTGTCTGCCTGTGTCTCTCACACACCTCTCCTAGCTCACATCGCTGGCACAGTCTCATCTCCCGGGGCTTCCAGTTCTGTCTATGTCTGTCTGTGTCTCTCACACACCTCTCCTAGCTCACATCGCTGGCACAGTCTAATCTCCCGGGGCTTCCAGTTCTGTCTGTGTCTGCCTGTGTCTCTCACACACCTCTCCTAGCTCACATTGCTGGCACAGTCTCATCTCCTGGGGCTTCCAGTTCTGTCTGTGTCTCTCACACACCTCTCCTAGCTCACATCGCTGGCACAGTCTCACCTCCCGGGGCTTCCAGTTCTGTCTGTGTCTGCCTGTGTCTCTCACACACCTCTCCTAGCTCACATCGCTGGCACAGTCTCATCTCCCGGGGCTTCCAGTTCTGTCTGTGTCTGCCTGTGTCTCTCACACACCTCTCCTAGCTCACATCGCTGGCACAGTCTCATCTCCCACGGCTTCCAGTTCTGTCTGTGTCTGCCTGTGTCTCTCACACACCTCTCCAAGCTCACATCGCTGGCACAGTCTCACCTCCCGGGGCATCCAGTTCTGTCTGTGTCTGCCTGTGTCTCTCACACACCTCTCCTAGCTCACATCGCTGGCACAGTCTCACCTCCCGGGGCTTCCAGTTCTGTCTGTCTCTCTCACACACCTCTCCTAGCTCACATCGCTGGCACAGTCTCATCTCCCGGGGCTTCCAGTTCTGTCTGTGTCTGCCTGTGTCTCTCACACACCTCTCCTAGCTCACATCGCTGGCACAGTCTCACCTCCCAGGGCTTCCAGTTCTGTCTGTGTCTGCCTGTGTCTATTTCCAGGCAGTGGGCGCTCATTCTGTACTGGCCCAGGGTCTGTCTCTGCTTTGGGTCTTTTACCTTCAGTAGGTAGGGTGCCAGAGTATATTCTCTCTGTAGGCTGTGGTAGGTTTCCAGCTTCTTTGAGCGCTGGATATCATTCCATTGTCACGTGTGCCCTCTCTCTTTCTCACTCCCCTCTCCGTCTGTCTCTCTCTCTCCCCTGTCCGTCTCTCTCTGTCTCCCCTCTCTCTCTCTCCCCTGTCCGTCTCTCTCTGTCTCCTCTGTCTCCTCTCTCTCTCCTCTCCTGTGTTTGGGGTCCCTGAGCCTGTGTTTGGGGTCCCTCACTGTCAGGAGATACACCCCAGCAGAATAGCATGTCATTGGCGGTATCTGGGATTCCCCGCGGGTTTTATATCTTTGCTCAATGTCTCTCTATCTCTCCTCTTCCCCTCTCTCTCTCCCTCTCTCTCTCTCTCTCTCCCTCTCTCTCTCTCTCCCTCTCCTCTCCCTCACTCTCCTCTCCTTTCCCCCTCTCGCTCCTCTCCCCCTCTCGCTCCTCTCCCCCTCTCTCACCTCTTCCCCTCTCTCTCCTCTTCCCCTCTCTCTCCTCTTCCCCTCTCTCTCCTCTTCCCCTCTCTCTCCTCTTCCCCTCTCTCTCTCCCTCTCTCTCTCTCTCCCTCTCTCTCTCTCTCTCTCTCCCTCTCCTCTCCCTCACTCTCCTCTCCTTTCCCCCTCTCGCTCCTCTCCCCTCTCGCTCCTCTCCCCTCTCTCTCCCCTCCCCCTCTCTCACCTCTTCCCCTCTCTCTCCTCTTCCCCTCTCTCACCTCTTCCCCTCTCTCTCCTCTTCCCCTCTCTCTCCTCTTCCCCTCTCTCTCCTCTTCCCCTCTCTCTCCTCTTCCCCTCTCTCACCTCTTCCCCTCTCTCACCTCTTCCCCTCTCTCTCCTCTTCCCCTCTCTCTCCTCTTCCCCTCTCTCTCCTCTTCCCCTCTCTCTCCTCTTCCCCTCTCTCTCCTCTCACTCTCTCCCCCTTTTCATCGGTCTCCTCTCTTCCCGCCCTCCCTCCCCCCTCATGACTCACACTCCCCTCTCCCAGGCAGTATTAAATCGAGTCGACGTTCCTCTTACCTCCTCGCTATTACCACAGAACGGTCCAAGTCCTGTGACGACGGGCTCAACACTTTCCGTGATGAGGGGCGGCTGCAGAGGTGAGTGTGAGGGGAGGAGGCTGCAGAGGTGAGTGTGAGGGGGAGGCTGCAGAGGTGAGGGGGAGGCTGCAAAGGTGAGTGAGGGGGGAGGCTGCAGAGGTGAGTGTGAGGGGGAGGCTGCAGAGGCGAGTGTGAGGGGGAGGCTGCAGAGGTGAGTGTGAGGGGAGGAGGCTGCAGAGGTGAGTGTGAGGGGGGAGGCTGCAGAGGTGATTGTGAGGGGGAGGCTGCAGAGGTGAGTGTGAGGGGGAGGCTGCAGAGGTGAGTGTGAGGAGGAGGCTGCAGAGGTGAGTGAGGGGGAGGCTGCAGAGGCGAGTGTGAGGGGAGGAGGCTGCAGAGGTGAGTGTGAGGGGGAGGCTGCAGAGGTGAGTGTGAGGGGGAGGCTGCAGAGGTGAGTGTGAGGGGGAGGCGGCTGCAGAGGTGAGTGTGAGGGGAGGAGGCTGCAGAGGTGAGTGTGAGGAGGAGGCTGCAGAGGTGAGTGTGAGGAGGAGGCTGCAGAGGTGAGTGTGAGGGGGAGGCTGCAGAGGTGAGTGTGAGGGGAGGAGGCTGCAGAGGCGAGTGTGAGGGGGGAGGCTGCAGAGGCGAGTGTGAGGGGGGAGGCTGCAGAGGTGAGTGTGAGGGGAGGATGCTGCAGAGGTGAGTGTGAGGGGGAGGCTGCAGAGGCAAGTGTGAGGGGGGAGGCTGCAGAGGCGAGTGTGAGGGGAGGAGGCTACAGAGGCGAGTGTGAGGGGAGGAGGCTGCAGAGGTGAGTGTGAGGGGAGGAGGCTGCAGAGGTGAGTGTGAGGGGGAGGCTGCAGAGGTGAGTGTGAGGGGGGAGGCTGCAGAGGTGAGTGTGAGGGGAGGAGGCTGCAGAGGTGAGTGTGAGGGGGGAGGCTGCAGAGGTGAGTGTGAGGGGAGGAGGCTGCAGAGGTGAGTGTGAGGGGAGGAGGCTGCAGAGGTGAGTGTGAAGGGGAAAGCTGCAGAGGTGAGTGTGAGGGGAGGAGGCTGCAGAGGCAAGTGTGGGGGGAGGAGGCTGCAGAGGTGAGTGTGAGGGGGGAGGCTGCAGAGGTGAGTGTGAGGGGAGGAGGCTGCAGAAGTGAGTGTGAGGGGAGGAGGCTGCAGAGGTGAGTGTGAGGGGGGAGGCTGCAGAGGTGAGTGTGAGGGGGGAGGCTGCAGAGGTGAGTGTGAGGGGGGGAGGCTGCAGAGGCGAGTGTGAGGGGAGGAGGCTGCAGAGGCGAGTGTGAGGGGAGGAGGCTGCAGAGGTGAGTGTGAGGGGGAGGCTGCAGAGTTGAGTGTGAGGAGGAGGCTGCAGAGGTGAGTGTGAGGGGGAGGCTGCAGAGGTGAGTGTGAAGAGGAGGCTGCAGAGGCGAGTGTGAGGGGAGGAGGCTGCAGAGGCGAGTGTGAGGGGGAGGCTGCAGAGGCGAGTGTGAGGGGGGAGGCTGCAGAGGCGAGTGTGAGGGGAGGAGGCTGCAGAGGTGAGTGTGAGGGGAGGAGGCTGCAGAGGTGAGTGTGAGTGGGGAGGCTGCAGAGGCGAGTGTGAGGGGGGAGGCTGCAGAGGTGAGTGTGAGGGGAGGAGGCTGCAGAGGCGAGTGTGAGGGGAGGAGGCTGCAGAGGCGAGTGTGAGGGGAGGAGGCTGCAGAGGCGAGTGTGAGGGGAGGAGGCTGCAGAGGTGAGTGTGAGGGGAGGAGGCTGCAGAGGTGAGTGAGGGGAGGAGGCTGCAGAGGCGAGTGAGGGGGGAGGCTGCAGAGGTGAGTGTGAGGGGAGGAGGCTGCAGAGGTGAGTGTGAGGGAGGAGGCTGCAGAGGTGAGTGAGGGGAGGAGGCTGCAGAGGCGAGTGAGGGAGGAGGCTGCAGAGGTGAGTGTGAGGGGAGGAGGCTGCAGAGGCGAGTGAGGGGAGGAGGCTGCAGAGGCGAGTGAGGGGGGAGGCTGCAGAGGCGAGTGTGAGGGGGATGCTGCAGAGGCGAGTGTGAGGGGGATGCTGCAGAGGCGAGTGTGAGGGGGATGCTGCAGAGGCGAGTGTGAGGGGGATGCTGCAGAGGCGAGTGTGAGGGGGATGCTGCAGAGGCGAGTGTGAGGGGAGGAGGCTGCAGAGGTGAGTGTGAGGGGGATGCTGCAGAGGTGAGTGTGAGGAGGAGGCTGCAGAGGCGAGTGTGAGGGGGGAGGCTGCAGAGGTGAGTGTGAGGGGGAGGAGGCTGCAGAGGCGAGTGTGAGTACACAAGGAGTATAAGTCCTTCCTGCCTGGGGGGGTATTATTCTGACGTTGGGTTTCCCGTTCCCCACAGCAGGCCGCCCGCCCGCGTCCCCAGCCTCAGGATGTTACGCAGTTTCTTTACTGACGGGGTGAGAATTCAGCGCTCACACAGAGAGAGCGTGAGCGTGAGCGTGAGCGTGAGCGTGTGTCTAGCGTGTGTCTAGCGTGTGCCGAGTGCTTCTGTATCTAGATACATACATACATGTACAGCATGTGTCAAGCATGCGAAGTGTGTATATTCTGATAATTACCCGTGTCCCCCTGCAGTTCTGGGCAGTGTGTGTATATAGATGTGTGTGTGTATACTGATAATTACCCGTGTCCCCCTGCAGATCTGGGCAGTGTGTATATAGATGTGTGTGTGTATATACTGATAATTACCCGTGTCCCCCTGCAGTTCTGGGCAGTGTGTGTATATAGATGTGTGTGTGTATATACTGATAATTACCCGTGTCCCCCTGCAGTTCTGGGCAGTGTGTGTATATAGATGTGTGTGTGTATATACTGATAATTACCCGTGTCCCCCCGCAGTTCTGGGCAGTGTGTGTATATAGATGTGTGTGTGTGTATATACTGATAATTACCCGTGTCCCCCTGCAGTTCTGGGCAGTGTGTGTATATAGATGTGTGTGTGTGTATATACTGATAATTACCCGTGTCCCCCTGCAGTTCTGGGCAGTGTGTATATAGATGTGTGTGTATATACTGATAATTACCCGTGTCCCCTGCAGTTCTGGGCAGTGTGTGTATATAGATGTGAGTGTATATACTGATAATTACCCGTGTCCCCCTGCAGTTCTGGGCAGTGTGTGTATATAGATGTGTGTGTATATACTGATAATTACCCGTGTCCCCCTGCAGTTCTGGGCAGTGTGTGTATATAGATGTGAGTGTGTATATACTGATAATTACCCGTGTCCCCCTGCAGTTCTGGGCAGTGTGTATATAGATGTGTGTGTATATACTGATAATTACCCGTGTCCCCCTGCAGTTCTGGGCAGTGTGTGTATATAGATGTGTGTGTATATACTGATAATTACCCGTGTCCCCCTGCAGATCTGGGCAGTGTGTATATAGATGTGTGTGTGTATATACTGATAATTACCCGTGTCCCCCTGCAGTTCTGGGCAGTGTGTGTATATAGATGTGTGTGTGTGTATATACTGATAATTACCCGTGTCCCCCTGCAGTTCTGGCAGTGTGTGTATATAGATGTGTGTGTATATACTGATAATTACCCGTGTCCCCCTGCAGTTCTGGGCAGTGTGTATATAGATGTGTGTGTGTATATACTGATAATTACCCGTGTCCCCCTGCAGTTCTGGGCAGTGTGTGTATATAGATGTGAGTGTATATACTGATAATTACCCGTGTCCCCCTGCAGTTCTGGGCAGTGTGTGTATATAGATGTGTGTGTATATACTGATAATTACCCGTGTCCCCCTGCAGTTCTGGGCAGTGTGTGTATATAGATGTGTGTGTATATACTGATAATTACCCGTGTCCCCCTGCAGTTCTGGGCAGTGTGTGTATATAGATGTGTGTATATACTGATAATTACCCGTGTCCCCCTGCAGTTCTGGGCAGTGTGTGTATATAGATGTGTGTGTGTATATACTGATAATTACCCGTGTCCCCCTGCAGTTCTGGGCAGTGTGTGTATATAGATGTGTGTATATACTGATAATTACCCGTGTCCCCCTGCAGTTCTGGGCAGTGTGTATATAGATGTGTGTGTGTATATACTGATAATTACCCGTGTCCCCCTGCAGTTCTGGGCAGTGTGTGTATATAGATGTGTGTGTGTATATACTGATAATTACCCGTGTCCCCCTGCAGTTCTGGGCAGTGTGTGTATATAGATGTGTGTATATACTGATAATTACCCGTGTCCCCCTGCAGTTCTGGGCAGTGTGTGTATATAGATGTGTGTGTGTATATACTGATAATTACCCGTGTCCCCCTGCAGTTCTGGGCAGTGTGTGTATATAGATGTGTGTATATACTGATAATTACCCGTGTCCCCCTGCAGTTCTGGGCAGTGTGTGTATATAGATGTGAGTATATACTGATAATTACCCGTGTCCCCCTGCAGATCTGGGCAGTGTGTATATAGATGTGTGTGTATATACTGATAATTACCCGTGTCCCCCTGCAGTTCTGGGCAGTGTGTGTATATAGATGTGAGTGTATATACTGATAATTACCCGTGTCCCCCTGCAGTTCTGGGCAGTGTGTGTATATAGATGTGAGTGTATATTCTGATAATTACCCGTGTCCCCCTGCAGTTCTGGGCAGTGTGTGTATATAGATGTGTGTGTATATACTGATAATTACCCGTGTCCCCCTGCAGTTCTGGGCAGTGTGTGTATATAGATGTGTGTGTGTATATACTGATAATTACCCGTGTCCCCCTGCAGTTCTGGGCAGTGTGTGTATAGATGTGTGTGTGTATATACTGATAATTACCCGTGTCCCCCTGCAGTTCTGGGCAGTGTGTGTATATAGATGTGTGTATATACTGATAATTACCCGTGTCCCCCTGCAGATCTGGGCAGTGTGTGTATATAGATGTGAGTGTATATACTGATAATTACCCGTGTCCCCCTGCAGTTCTGGGCAGTGTGTGTATATAGATGTGTGTGTGTATATACTGATAATTACCCGTGTCCCCCTGCAGATCTGGGCAGTGTGTGTATATAGATGTGTGTGTATATACTGATAATTACCCGTGTCCCCCTGCAGTTCTGGGCAGTGTGTGTATATAGATGTGTGTGTATATACTGATAATTACCCGTGTCCCCCTGCAGTTCTGGGCAGTGTGTGTATATAGATGTGTGTGTATATACTGATAATTACCCGTGTCCCCCTGCAGTTCTGGGCAGTGTGTGTATATAGATGTGTGTGTATATACTGATAATTACCCGTGTCCCCCTGCAGTTCTGGGCAGTGTGTGTATATAGATGTGTGTGTATATACTGATAATTACCCGTGTCCCCCTGCAGTTCTGGGCAGTGTGTGTATATAGATGTGTGTGTGTATATACTGATAATTACCCGTGTCCCCCTGCAGTTCTGGGCAGTGTGTGTATATAGATGTGTGTGTATATACTGATAATTACCCGTGTCCCCCCTGCAGTTCTGGGCAGTGTGTGTATATAGATGTGTGTATATACTGATAATTACCCGTGTCCCCCTGCAGTTCTGGGCAGTGTGTGTATATAGATGTGTGTGTATATACTGATAATTACCCGTGTCCCCCTGCAGTTCTGGGCAGTGTGTGTATATAGATGTGAGTGTATATACTGATAATTACCCGTGTCCCCCTGCAGTTCTGGGCAGTGTGTGTATATAGATGTGTGTGTATATACTGATAATTACCCGTGTCCCCCTGCAGTTCTGGGCAGTGTGTGTATATAGATGTGAGTGTGTATATACTGATAATTACCCGTGTCCCCCTGCAGTTCTGGGCAGTGTGTATATAGATGTGTGTGTATATACTGATAATTACCCGTGTCCCCTGCAGTTCTGGGCAGTGTGTGTATATAGATGTGAGTGTATATACTGATAATTACCCGTGTCCCCCTGCAGTTCTGGGCAGTGTGTGTATATAGATGTGTGTATATACTGATAATTACCCGTGTCCCCCTGCAGTTCTGGGCAGTGTGTGTATATAGATGTGTGTGTATACTGATAATTACCCGTGTCCCCCTGCAGTTCTGGGCAGTGTGTGTATATAGATGTGTGTGTGTATATACTGATAATTACCCGTGTCCCCCTGCAGTTCTGGGCAGTGTGTATATAGATGTGTGTGTGTATATACTGATAATTACCCGTGTCCCCCTGCAGTTCTGGGCAGTGTGTGTATATAGATGTGTGTGTGTGTATATACTGATAATTACCCGTGTCCCCCTGCAGTTCTGGGCAGTGTGTGTATATAGATGTGTGTGTATATACTGATAATTACCCGTGTCCCCCTGCAGTTCTGGGCAGTGTGTATATAGATGTGTGTGTGTATATACTGATAATTACCCGTGTCCCCCTGCAGTTCTGGGCAGTGTGTGTATATAGATGTGTGTGTATATACTGATAATTACCCGTGTCCCCCTGCAGTTCTGGGCAGTGTGTGTATATAGATGTGTGTGTATATACTGATAATTACCCGTGTCCCCCTGCAGTTCTGGGCAGTGTGTGTATATAGATGTGTGTGTATATACTGATAATTACCCGTGTCCCCCTGCAGTTCTGGGCAGTGTGTGTATATAGATGTGTGTGTATATACTGATAATTACCCGTGTCCCCCTGCAGTTCTGGGCAGTGTGTGTATATAGATGTGTGTGTGTATATACTGATAATTACCCGTGTCCCCCTGCAGTTCTGGGCAGTGTGTGTATATAGATGTGTGTGTATATACTGATAATTACCGTGTCCCCCTGCAGTTCTGGGCAGTGTGTGTATATAGATGTGTGTATATACTGATAATTACCCGTGTCCCCCTGCAGTTCTGGGCAGTGTGTGTATATAGATGTGTGTGTATATACTGATAATTACCCGTGTCCCCCTGCAGTTCTGGGCAGTGTGTGTATATAGATGTGTGTGTATATACTGATAATTACCCGTGTCCCCCTGCAGTTCTGGGCAGTGTGTGTATATAGATGTGAGTGTATATACTGATAATTACCCGTGTCCCCCTGCAGTTCTGGCAGTGTGTGTATATAGATGTGTGTGTATATACTGATAATTACCCGTGTCCCCCTGCAGTTCTGGGCAGTGTGTGTATATAGATGTGTGTGTATATACTGATAATTACCCGTGTCCCCCTGCAGTTCTGGGCAGTGTGTGTATATAGATGTGTGTGTATATACTGATAATTACCCGTGTCCCCCTGCAGTTCTGGGCAGTGTGTATATAGATGTGTGTGTGTATATACTGATAATTACCCGTGTCCCCCTGCAGTTCTGGGCAGTGTGTATATAGATGTGTGTGTATATACTGATAATTACCCGTGTCCCCCTGCAGTTCTGGGCAGTGTGTGTATATAGATGTGTGTATATACTGATAATTACCCGTGTCCCCCTGCAGTTCTGGGCAGTGTGTGTATATAGATGTGTGTGTATATACTGATAATTACCCGTGTCCCCCCGCAGTTCTGGGCAGTGTGTATATAGATGTGTGTGTGTGTGTATATACTGATAATTACCCGTGTCCCCCTGCAGTTCTGGGCAGTGTGTGTATATAGATGTGAGTGTATATACTGATAATTACCCGTGTCCCCCCGCAGTTCTGGGCAGTGTGTGTATATAGATGTGTGTGTATATACTGATAATTACCCGTGTCCCCCTGCAGTTCTGGGCAGTGTGTGTATATAGATGTGTGTGTGTATATATCTGATAATTACCCGTGTCCCCCTGCAGTTCTGGGCAGTGTGTGTATATAGATGTGTGTGTGTATATACTGATAATTACCCGTGTCCCCCTGCAGTTCTGGGCAGTGTGTGTATATAGATGTGTGTGTATATACTGA
This sequence comes from Ascaphus truei, assembly GCF_040206685.1. Classification (NCBI taxonomy): domain Eukaryota; kingdom Metazoa; phylum Chordata; class Amphibia; order Anura; family Ascaphidae; genus Ascaphus; species Ascaphus truei. The sequence goes on along the minus strand of NW_027455990.1, from coordinate 2,557 downwards.
TAATTACCCGTGTCCCCCTGCAGTTCTGGGCAGTGTGTGTATATAGATGTGTGTGTGTATATACTGATAATTACCCGTGTCCCCCTGCAGTTCTGGGCAGTGTGTGTATATAGATGTGTGTGTATATACTGATAATTACCCGTGTCCCCCCGCAGTTCTGGGCAGTGTGTATATAGATGTGTGTGTGTATATACTGATAATTACCCGTGTCCCCCTGCAGTTCTGGGCAGTGTGTGTATATAGATGTGTGTGTGTATATACTGATAATTACCCGTGTCCCCCTGCAGTTCTGGGCAGTGTGTGTATATAGATGTGTGTGTATATACTGATAATTACCCGTGTCCCCCTGCAGTTCTGGGCAGTGTGTGTATATAGATGTGTGTGTATATACTGATAATTACCCGTGTCCCCCTGCAGTTCTGGGCAGTGTGTGTATATAGATGTGTGTGTGTATATACTGATAATTACCCGTGTCCCCCCTGCAGTTCTGGGCAGTGTGTGTATATAGATGTGAGTGTATATACTGATAATTACCCGTGTCCCCCTGCAGTTCTGGGCAGTGTGTGTATATAGATGTGTGTGTATATACTGATAATTACCCGTGTCCCCCTGCAGTTCTGGGCAGTGTGTGTATATAGATGTGTGTGTGTATATACTGATAATTACCCGTGTCCCCCTGCAGTTCTGGGCAGTGTGTGTATATAGATGTGTGTGTGTATATACTGATAATTACCCGTGTCCCCCTGCAGTTCTGGGCAGTGTGTGTATATAGATGTGTGTGTATATACTGATAATTACCCGTGTCCCCCTGCAGTTCTGGGCAGTGTGTGTATATAGATGTGTGTGTATATACTGATAATTACCCGTGTCCCCCTGCAGTTCTGGGCAGTGTGTGTATATAGATGTGTGTGTATATACTGATAATTACCCGTGTCCCCCTGCAGTTCTGGGCAGTGTGTGTATATAGATGTGTGTGTATATACTGATAATTACCCGTGTCCCCCTGCAGTTCTGGGCAGTGTGTGTATATAGATGTGTGTGTGTATATACTGATAATTACCCGTGTCCCCTGCAGTTCTGGGCAGTGTGTGTATATAGATGTGTGTGTATATACTGATAATTACCCGTGTCCCCCTGCAGTTCTGGGCAGTGTGTGTATATAGATGTGTGTATATACTGATAATTACCCGTGTCCCCCTGCAGTTCTGGGCAGTGTGTGTATATAGATGTGTGTGTATATACTGATAATTACCCGTGTCCCCCTGCAGTTCTGGGCAGTGTGTGTATATAGATGTGTGTGTATATACTGATAATTACCCGTGTCCCCCTGCAGTTCTGGGCAGTGTGTGTATATAGATGTGAGTGTGTATATACTGATAATTACCCGTGTCCCCCTGCAGTTCTGGGCAGTGTGTGTATATAGATGTGTGTGTATATACTGATAATTACCCGTGTCCCCCTGCAGTTCTGGGCAGTGTGTGTATATAGATGTGTGTGTATATACTGATAATTACCCGTGTCCCCCTGCAGTTCTGGGCAGTGTGTGTATATAGATGTGTGTGTATATACTGATAATTACCCGTGTCCCCCTGCAGTTCTGGGCAGTGTGTGTATATAGATGTGTGTGTATATACTGATAATTACCCGTGTCCCCCTGCAGTTCTGGGCAGTGTGTGTATATAGATGTGTGTGTATATACTGATAATTACCCGTGTCCCCCTGCAGTTCTGGGCAGTGTGTGTATATAGATGTGTGTGTATATACTGATAATTACCCGTGTCCCCCTGCAGTTCTGGGCAGTGTGTGTATATAGATGTGTGTGTATATACTGATAATTACCCGTGTCCCCCTGCAGTTCTGGGCAGTGTGTGTATATAGATGTGTGTGTATATACTGATAATTACCCGTGTCCCCCTGCAGTTCTGGGCAGTGTGTGTATATAGATGTGTGTGTATATACTGATAATTACCCGTGTCCCCCTGCAGTTCTGGGCAGTGTGTGTATATAGATGTGTGTGTATATACTGATAATTACCCGTGTCCCCCTGCAGATCTGGGCAGTGTGTGTTATAGATGTGTGTGTATATACTGATAATTACCCGTGTCCCCTGCAGTTCTGGGCAGTGTGTGTATATAGATGTGAGTGTATATACTGATAATTACCCGTGTCCCCCTGCAGTTCTGGGCAGTGTGTGTATATAGATGTGTGTGTATATACTGATAATTACCCGTGTCCCCCTGCAGTTCTGGGCAGTGTGTGTATATAGATGTGTGTGTGTATATACTGATAATTACCCGTGTCCCCCTGCAGTTCTGGGCAGTGTGTGTATATAGATGTGTGTGTATATACTGATAATTACCCGTGTCCCCCTGCAGTTCTGGCAGTGTGTATATAGATGTGTGTGTATATACTGAAATTACCCGTGTCCCCCTGCAGATCTGGGCAGTGTGGTGTATAGATGTGTGTGTGTATATTATCTTGATAATTACCCGTGTCCCCCTGCATGTTCTGGGCAGTGTTGTGTATATAGATGTGAGTGTATCAGTACTGATAATTA
>NW_027455989.1:0-27165 GCF_040206685.1 Ascaphus truei | reverse complement strand
ACCCTGTAATGGCCCCTATCTGCGATTGGGTGGGGAAAACACTGTTACATATGTTAACTTATTCTCTGTCTAGTAATCATTTGTTTTTAATATTAATTTCTCTTATCTGTAATGTCTAATTATGTATTAACGTGTCGTCTCTTGTTATCACTTTATTTATACAAATAACTTCACTTCTAAATCACTTGTTCTCTATTCAAACCCAAATGCCTTCGGATACTGTACTTCATCCCGAAAATATCAAAATTATTAACCAAATTGCATATTTACTTTCAATTGGAAGGTACAATCACAAATACTCATTTTTGAAACATACACGTAGATGTTTTCTTAATGTACAGTAGCAGTGCAGGAAACTGTATGTTTTGATTCACACCAGAGGTACCAGCTTAGAATTTGGGAAGTTTTTGGATAAAATCAATAACTTCTCCATAAGATAACCTTGTGACTGGTCCCAACATGTTTTAGTCTAGGTCCGCACTGGAGGCTGCTGCTCGCACACGCCTGGCGTCCTGGCGACGTATGCACAGCTCAAAACTGCGATCTGTGGGCAGCAATCGGAGGTGCGGGGGGTGTGGTCAAAACAGGGTGGGTCGGCATGGACATGAAGGGGGCCTGAGCCATGACACATGCACAAAGCCCAGCCCAGCAGCTCACAGCACTGCTGCAGCGCCACAGGCACAGCACCCAAAATGTTTTGGTTAGGAAAATGTTAAATGGAGGCAATTGTGGCCTGGTGATTCTGACATGGTCTTTGCAATGATTCCAACACTGCAGGTCCTTGTGACCTTAAATAAGCCCCTTGCCTCCCTCTGCCTCAAGTACCAACATTTGACTATAAGCTATTTTTGGTAAAGACTGGTAGTGACTGCAAAATTAGTATGTACTGGTCTGCAGAGTGAAAATATTAAGTATATTAAGTATATTTTAACCACAAAACATCATATAGTCAGTTGGTATTTAAGTGCTTTGCATGCTCAGGATAAGGAAAGACCTGTTCTTTGCATTATTACATTTTAATACAATCATGAATGTATTTTGAAGACTACAGTAAATAACAGTAATGGTATATCTACTATATATTTCTGAAAGCACTGTATGTCTGCGTCCCTAGCGGCAATCTCATTGGTCCCTTGGCCCGCCTGCCCCCGCACACCTCTCATTGGCCTGAAGCGGAGTGACGGGCCAAAGGACACACAGGGACACACAGGGACACACACACATACCTCTCTCTCTGTCCTCTCCCCCCCATCACACTCACCTCCCTCTCCACTCACCTCCCTCCACCTCCCGCTCCACTCACCTCCCTCTCCACTCACCTCCCTCCCGCTCAACTCCCTCCACCTCCCGCTCCACTCACCTCCCTCCCGCTCAACTCCCTCCCCGGCGTGGGGACAGGCAGTGGGCAGGGCAGCCTGCTGCTGCCTCCACTCACCTCGCGCTCCCTCCACTCACCTCCTGCTCACCTCCCCTCACCTCCCGCTCACCTCCCCTCACCTCCCGCTCACCTCCCTCCCGCTCACCTCCCTGGCGCGGGGACAGGCATTGGCCAGGGCAGCCTACCGCTGCCACGCGGCACCTAAGATGGCGGCAGACGGAAAGACCCCTTCCTCCCTCGTGGACTAACTAACATGGCGGCGGCCAGAAGGAGAGGTGAGTGTGTGTGAGTGAGTGAGTGTGTGTGTGTGTGTGTGTGTGTCACAGCGTCACAGTGTGTGTGTGGGACACTGTGTGTGTGTCTGAGACACAGTGTAAAACACACACGCACGCACACAGACACTGTAGAGTGAGGACCGGAGCTACACATGGGGGGGTGGGGGGGTCAGGAGCGGAGAAAGATACAGGGGGAGTGGAGAGGAGGGACCAGTCAATTTAAAGAAAACCAACCCCCCTCCTGTCCACTGCCCCCCCCTCTTGTCCACTGCCCCCCCTCCTGTCCACTGCCCCCCCCTCCTGTCCACTGTCACCCCCCCCTCCTGTCCACTGTCACCCCCCCTCCTGTCCACTGTCACCCCCCCTCCTGTCCACTGTCACCCCCCCTGTCCACTGTCCCCCACCCTGTCCACTCTCCCCCCCCTCCTGTCCACTCTCCCCCCCTCCTGTCCACTCTCCCCCCCCTCCTGTCCACTCTCCCCCCCTCCTGTCCACTCTCCCCCCCTCCCATCCCCTCCTGTCCACTGTCCTTTCACCTGTCCCCCCCCATGTCCACTCTCCCCCCCTCCTGTCCACTCTCCCCCCCCTCCCATCCCCTCCTGTCCACTATCCTTTCCACTGTACCCCCTCCACCCGCCCACTGTCGTCGTCCCCCCTCCTGTCCACTCTCCCCCCCTCCCATCCCCCTCCTGTCCACTGTCCTTTCACCTTTCCCCCCGTCCACTCTCCCCCTTCCTGTCCACTCTCCCCCCCCTCCACTCCCCTCCTGTCCACTGTCCTTTCCACTGTCCCCCCCTCCACCCGCCCACTGTCCCCCCTCCCTCCCCCCGGCCACTGTCCCCCTCCCTCCCCCCGGCCACTGTCCCCCCCATCCTGTCCACTGTCCCCCCCCTCCTTTCCCCCCGTCCCCCTTCCCTCCTTTTCCCCCCCTCTCCCCCCCCTCTCCCCCCCTCCTTTTCCCCCGTCCCCCTTCCCTCCTTTTCCCCCCCTTCTCCCCCCCTCTCCCCCCCCATTTTCCTAGCGCTAAATGTAACTCACGGCCAGCGCCGGCTCTCCCCCCCCTCCCCTTTCTCCCCCTCCCCTTTCTCCCCCTCCCCCTTCCCTCATTTCCCCCCCCCCTCCCCCCATTTTCCTAGCGCTAAATGTAACTCACGGCCAACACCGGCTCTCCTTCCCTCCCCTTTCTCCCCCCTCCCCCTTTTCTCCCCCTCCCCCCCTTTCTCCCCCTCCCCCCTTTCTCCCCCTCCCCCCTCCCCCCCCTCTCCCCTCCACTTTCTCCCCCCTCCCCCCCTCCCCTTTCTCCCCCCTCCCCCCTCCCCTTTCTCCCCTCTCCCCCCTCCCCTTTCTCCCCCCTCCCCCCTCCCCTTTATCTCCCCTTCCCCCTCCCCTTTCTCCCTTCTTCCCCCCTCCCCTTTCTCCCCCCTCCCCCCCTCCCCTCCCCTTTCTCCCCTCCCCTTTCTCCCCTCCCCGCTCCCCTTTCTCACCCCCGCTCCCCTTTCTCCCCCCCGCTCCCCTTTCTCCCCCCCGCTCCCCTTTCTCCCCCCCCCGCTCCCCTTTCCCCCCCCCCCGCTCCCCTTTCTCCCCCCCCCGCTCCCCTTTCTCCCCCCCGCTCCACTTTCTCCCCCACCGCTCCCCTTTCTCCCCCCCCGCTCCCCTTTCTCCCCCCCCGCTCCCCTTTCTCCCCCCCGCTCCCCTTTCTCCCCCCCCCCCGCTCCCCTTTCTCCCCCCCACTCCCCTTTCTCCCCCCCTGCTCCCCTTTCTCCCCCCCCGCTCCCCTTTCTCCCCCCCGCTCCCCTTTCTCCCCCCCCCCGCTCCCCTTTCTCCCCCCCCCGCTCCCCTTTCTCCCCCCCCCCGCTCCCCTTTCTCCCCCCCCGCTCCCCTTTCTCCCCCCCCGCTCCCCTTTCTCCCCCCCCCGCTCCCCTTTCTCCCCCCCCCCCCGCTCCCCTTTCTTCCCCCGCTCCCCTTTCTCCCCCCCGCTCCCCTTTCTCCCCCCCCCCTGCTCCCCTTTCTCCCCCCCGCTCCCCTTTCTCCCCCCCCCCCCGCTCCCCTTTTTCCCCCACCCCCGCTCCCCTTCCCCCCCACCCCTGCTCCCCTTCCCCCCTCCCCCTCCCCTTTCTCCCCCCCGCTCCCCTTTCTCCCCCACGCTCCCCTTTCTCCCCCCCCCTGCTCCCCTTTCTCCCCCCCGCTCCCCTTTCTCCCCCCCCCCGCTCCCCTTTTTTCCCCACCCCCGCTCCCCTTCCCCCCCACCCCTGCTCCCCTTCCCCCCTCCCCCTCCCCTTTCCCTCCCCTTTCCCTCCCCCTCCCCTCTCCCTCCCCCTCCCCTTTCCCTCTCCCTCCCCTTTCCCTCCCCCTTTCCCTCCCCCTCCTCCCCTTTCCCACCCCCCTCCTCCCCTTTCCCACCCCCCTCCTCCCCTTTCTTACCCCCCTCCTCCCCTCCCACCCCTTTCCCCCCTCCCACACCCTTCCCCCCTCCCACACCCTTCCCCTCTCCCACACCCTTCCCCCCCTCCCACACCCTACCCCCTTCCCCCCCCTCCCACCCCCTCCCCCCCTTCCCACCAATCTTCGCCTTCCTGCCCGCCTTCCTGCCTCCCCGCCTCTGCTTTCGCGCCCACCCGCCTCTGCCTTTCACCCGCCCTTACTCCGCCCGCCTCTGCTTTTCACCCACCGCCTCACAGCCGCTGCATGCACTCAACAGACTCCCGCCACACTCGACACATACCTGCTGCCACACACACCTGCTGCCTCCCGCCCCTATGCACCGACATCACTGACCCACCGCCTCACACCCTAGCAGGACCCCCACTCACAGAGAGCACTCACAACCCACGCGACACCTGCCGCCTCACACCCTAGCAGGACCCCCACTCACAGACAGCACTCACAACCCATGCACCACCTGCCACCTCACACCCTAGCAGGACCCCCACTCACAGACAGCACTCACAACCCACGCGCTACCTGCCGCCTCACACCCTAGCAGGACCCCCACTCACAGACAGCACTCACAACCCACGCGCTACCTGCCGCCTCACACCCTAGCAGGACACACGCCTCACATTTTTACATCTGTTATGTCACCAAAATATACATTGTACTGTGGTGTGTTTACAATAAACCATTTTTAAACAACATCATATTACATTTTATTCCATCTTTCTTTTCAACATTATTATCCAACCTTTACAACAAATACTCACCTATTGTTCCACGATTTATAAATAATACTACCTATTACGCATTTACATCCCGGGCAACGCCGGGTCTCTCAGCTAGTCCTGAATAAAATCCTGTCGGTAAAATACTGGCAACATTGTGTAGCCTTCTTCCCCCGTTACTAGGGTGACTACATGTGGTGTGCTGTTACCTGGCCTGATCCTCCGCTTGGGTGTACCTGATTCGTCCGGAGACAGCGCCTCTACTGTGAAGGATCCGAGCACCATGGTGTCCACAGAGATAACCCAACCAAAGTGTGAGACAGTGCTGTCCCACTGTGTGTACAGTTGGTGCACTTGGAGTACCTGCCCAGGTGCTCCTGCACCCGGGTATGGCCAGAAGAAGAATCAGATCCACTGATCCCAGCGATGTTGGGTGGTATCCCACGTGGACAGTGCCACCATGAAGAATATCTCTTAACTGTAGGTGGGGATTTGATCCCAGACCACGTGATGCCCGGATACAGCTGAATCCTGTCTGTGTCCCTCACTATGTCACTACAGGGCAGTGTCCCTATCTATGGGCCTGTCCCTGCAGCAACCACAAGCTGAGGTGAGTTGGGGCCTAGCCAAGACCTAAGGGGGTCTCTGGCCTAATACAGGGGTCACTGACACCCTGCACATGCTCATCCTACCCTTCTGCTATCCCAGCTCTGACTGACGTGGCTGCAGCATGCTATGCTAAATGTATCAATGTAGGGAGCAGGGGATTGCTGCAGCCCTGTGGTATAATGCCCCTTTGCATTATGGGGCTTGTAGTTCCCCACGGAGCCTGCTACCAAATGGCCACCACGCGCGCCTACCACTGCGCGTGCATGTGCACCGTAATCCAAGATGGCGGCACCCTGCAGAGGGAGCCGCCGGAGCCTCCGGCGAGCCGATTGCCGCTCATACTCCCCCGCAGTGCTGTGGCACCTGTCCCTGCCTCTGCTGCTGGCGCGACTGCGCCAGGAGGTAAGGGGACACAGGGCACCAGGGGGACCCTGCTATACTTGTATAATATGTTGTAATTTTGTTGCGGTTCATAGACTGCGTTCTAATTTTAGAGTTTCATAACTAGAGCAAGCACACCTATCCCAGCCCTGCAGGGTAAAATAAGTAATCTTCTGTGATTTACATTACTAGTTATACAAGTACTGCACCGACACACTTTATTCGAGCAAATACCCAGTATGTACCTGGCAGATACCTGGAATGCGCCGCTCCTCACCTCTGACAAGCCCCGTTGCGTTTGCCTTCCCAGCCTGGGTTCATGCCTGGCTGACGGGCGGCTGATCTGTTAAATGATAATGATTAGGATTTAATAGGCTGCAATGCTTCGCGTGTCTACCAGATGGCATAAATTCATAAATTGTAATGCAGTATATATATATATACTGTGCAGTATTGCAGCCAGCGGGAATAAAATGCTTCAATCCCTGCCTGGAAAATACCTCAATGCACTCGGGCAGAAAACAGTCACAAACCTCAATACACCCGGGTAAACCCGAATTCGTGGGACTAGCCGAGCTCGAATAAAGTGTGTCGCCAGTGTACTGCCAGAGGTAAAAATTTCCAAATGTAAGTCTCATTGATTTCTATCTTAAATGAACATATTCTAATTGAACCTTCTTGGTTACATCTATGTCAATGTGTATACATCAATAAAGTACGTTCAATATTTCAGGATCTGCATTTTCATGTCCCTTTACAAATTATGCATCCTCTCTGCCTCTGATTGGGTCCCGGCGCACCATGTGACCACGTCGCCGCATGGGAACACAATCCAGTTATATCCCCTGCTGGCTGACGCACCACAGCACAAAGAGGGCCAGGAAGCGAGGAGACACCGGGCCTGCTAGTGAGGTTAGAGATTGGTGTGAGTTGCGCATGCCGCCTTCACCAGCGGGGACCAAGTCTTATGGAAGATATGCAGCCTTTGCCATATGGCCAGTCTGAGTTCTGCCTGACACCTGATTAAATAACTATATAGTAGGAACCTTCACAGTTCTTCATCTTTAAAGTTAGCTCTGATAGTGCTTCCCCCTTTTTTTTTTTTTACATCTTCTATAGTTTTCATGTTTAAGTGTTCGAGGGAGTGATAACACTGAAGGGAAATACTATAACATTTCAGCAACATGAGGCTAGAAATCGGTAGATTCTACAATACATCTTCAACCAAGATCTTTCTAGAGGCTCTCAAGAGCCCTCATATTCATGCTGCTGTTGCTACACTGGAGCGTTCACCCCTGCATATGTACCTATTAATAATAATAATAATAACTTTATTTCATATAGCGGTTTTCTCCCAGTGGGACTCAAAGTGCTTAACAATTACAGTATAGCACACGGTACGCAGTACATAGGAATTTTTACAGACACAGTCTCTGCCAGATAAGCTTACAGTCTATGATTTTGGCACTCCTTCTCCCATCTAGTTACCTCTCCGCCTAGGGGTGGGCTTATGAGATCTTGTACGGTAAGTTTCTCCTAACCTTTTCATTTATCAGAGACCTCATACCTGGGGTTATACCTGTGACCGCCACGCTCATTTTCCTTTAAACCGAAAGCTCATGTACTAATTCACTATCATTCTACAATTCAAACTACAACTCCTCCCACTTATTTTTTACCTGCCCCACCCCCTTCACCCCCTGTCCATACTTTATTTTTATGTTTAGAGAGTCACATGTATAATACTTACAACCACAGGCTATCTATAACTCTGTAAAATCTAATATCGAGTCAAACTCAAATCACAATGTAAAATGATTCAATAATCCACATAAGTGAAAAAAATGGCTTTTCTAGATTAGAAGAAAGAAAAAGCAGATAATCTTTATCCAAAAAAACACATTTCAGCTCCAGTTCTGTGCCACTGTATTTTGACAAACAATATTCTGCATTTTGTTCCTTCTGCCCCATTTAGGAAAAGAGGAGTTGCCATTTTATTCAACAACACGATCTCATTTAAACCTGATATTGTCAAAGGAGGTCTGATATCTGATTTTGGTTGGTATGTTAGCTAATAATCTTGTTACTCTAGCTAATGACTACGCACTAATTTTGATTAAGGTTCTTTTTAAACGTTTTTTCTCATTTAAGAAAGATTTTTAAAAGTTGTACAATCCATGGAGGTGACTAACACTGCCATTACCAAAAACTCTCTTGATTCTATCAAACTAGATGATAGAATTCTCCTCAAGGCTAAACAAGATTTGCAATTTGTTGACACATGGAAAAGGCACCCCCCCCCCCCTCCTTGAAATATTTATTTTCTACAGCTCATAACTCTTACGTAGTCATAGACTATTTCTTTATAAAAGCCAAATTAGTTTAACAAGTTTAGGGGACCATTATCCACAATACTACTTAGTTGGATCATGCACCAATTCGGATGTGTTTTGAATCTTATTCATCCTCCAGGAAACCTGAACAGGGGGCAATGTCTCCTTGTTGTGTGTCCCAGAGATTCTCTCTCAAACGTAAAAAAGGTACTGTATCACTTTTTTTTAATCACTCTGGAGTGACTCTTAAATTGAATTTCCCTCTTACTTTGATGATTTCCCTATGTTTGACTGAATGAGCTGAGAGGGCCAAGGGTGGACGGCTAAAAACAATGATGTAGTGTCCCTTTTTTTAAGTGGCAGAGAGTGTGGTGTTTAACAGGGAAGGTTATTGGACTAAAATACTTCATATTTATACTCTCTTCTTAGGTAGGACATCTTTAATCCTGTCTTCAACTCACCTTTTGCTGTGTGCATATTTTAATCATTTAATCTGCTAATACCTGGGTATGGGAAATGTGTGATTCTAAACAACATTTGTCTTCTGTACCTCACATGTGCTAATTGAGCTGTGTCTGGGCAGAACCTAATTGAGTCAGGTGACTTCTTAGACCTACAGTATATAGCTAGGGACAGACATTGGGCAGCAAACTACATAAAGAAGTCTTCATTAAAGTGGCCCTTTTTTAAGTGGCATACACTGTGGAGTTGAACAGAAGAACAAGAAGTGGACATCTACTTGCCCTGGATTCTGAATTTTAACTGCGTTGGAAAGGAGGAGAGTTTCTATCACAGACTCAAGAAGACGCATCTCTCTTCACTCTAGAGCACCTACAGTCATATTCTGCATTTCCCTCATTTTTTCATTCTATCTTTATCCTAACTTAATTTTTACTGCCCAATCCTCACTCACCTCTCAACACTAAACTATTACACTACCACTGCCATGCCTCCTCTACTATTTATATTTGCTCTGACTTCACTTCTTTTCAAACTGCACGTTTCTTTCTACCAGCCTCGTTATTCCTCTAACTCCATTCATATATCTCCATTGCTCCTTCCTTCTCCCCTTTTCATTTGACATGAACTCCTTTCCTATCTGTGTCCTCTTACCTTATGGCTTTAAACAAAACTCTTTAACGAAGCATATGAGTAGCTCCGTGGCTGATACTTTACACCTCGTACATCAACCTTGACCCATTGCAGATGCACTTACCAGAACATTCTACTACTGTCTGTACATTCTAACTACTTACCACTTAGTTTGTAAGCTCTTTGAGCCAGGAACTCCGTGTCCTATTGTTACTTTTATGTCTGAAATGCTTATTCCCATTATGTGTTATATTATTCCCATTATATTATGTCATGTATTTCTGCCCTAAAGCGCTATGTGCATAGATGGTGCTATATAAATAAAGATTTCGATAGAAGGCTATCTCCTCATGTATGAGACTGGGGCCCAGATCCACAGACTTAGCTTACCTTCTTGTTAAGACTACCTATTTATGTTCAAAGGACAATAAAGTAACATTGTCATGTTTTTCCCATAAACTTGGGTTAACTATAACGACCATTAGTGACAATGACATGCAAATAGCACATATCCACAAGAGTGTGTAAGATTAACGCAGGGACATAACATTACATTAGTTAGGTCATATCTAAACTTGGTATTACTCACATCCAGATCATGAAAAGGTTTTTTTACAGGGTATGGATGGGTGTAACGTCACAGATAAGTGTGAGACATAGCGGTATTTCCAGTGTCATTTCCTTCTCTTATATTTCTCTACTTGAGTTAAACACATATTTCAGGGTTTGGATCTAAGTAATGCCAAGAGGTACTTAACAATAGCTAATAGGCTTAATTACTACATTTCCCAGCTGGTCTATATGAATTAGGTTGGATTTATCCCTAGCAGACAAGCCCTCGATAACTCCAGGAAAGATATTCCCATTATCCATTGAGCCAGGACCTCCAAAATCCTGGCTATAGTTCTCTTCTTTGAAGCCCAAAAGGCCTTTGATACGCTTGACTGATGATACATGTTAACCAGCCTGAGAGCTTTTGAATTTTAAGGAAGATATTTGGCAGAAGTACTGGCGTAATATAAATTCAATTTTTCTGGAGTTTGTACTTATGGCCTTCATTCTAACCCTCTCATATTGCTAACGGAATGAGACATGGGTGCCTCAAATCCTCTCTATTATTTGTCCTTCCAAATATTCCTTGCATTACAGCCAAATCCCAAGAATTGAAATGATCATTCTTGTCGGAGAACACTTTACTTACCATTACCAAACCATCAATCTCTCTACATCATTTTGTTATGATTGTATTAGTCACTCCTAATCTTTAGTTCTCAATGTTAACTTGCCTGTGGAGATGGTAAAACGGCACTAAATTATTTTTTTTATTTCAGTATTAATCTTCTTGACTTTTTCTCTACTGTTTATGAGGCTAACTATTCCAAATGTAATAAAAGAAAAAAGACGGAATTCTGAAGCAAATACATCATTTCCTGGATTGGAAAGATTTGCTCTGTCAAAAATGAATCTTTCACCGAGAATGTTGTTTCTTTTCTGCACGCAAAAAATACCCAATCTTGATAGGGTCCTAAAGTATCTCCAAAAATTTCTATTTTCTTTGGAAATGGCAAAAAATCTAAAGGTAAAAGAGCGGTTCCTTACAAATCAGCTCACATAGGCATCCTATCACTCCTTGTTTGTTTTGTTTAATATAGTGCAACAAAGCTTAATCACCTAGTATTAAAGCACTCTAAACCAGGCTTTCGATGGTGGATCGACTTAGAAAGAACAATCCTCTCAGATTGAACTACATTTCTTACTGTGGCTCCACAAATTGAACACATTCTCTCGCATATTCAACTACACCCAACCATCAGACACTTTACGTATCTGGAACTCTTTGAAATATTAGAAACCTCAATTTAATTTTCAAAACAGATACTCACTGTCAACCCAGAAGAACACACAGACTGCCTCAGAGTTATACACCTGTCTGATTATGAACTGTCAATACCTGAGATTTCCGTTCTCTCTAAGAGACTAACATTCTGTCCCACCACCAAACTGGATCAAATCCAATTATTCTCAGACAGAAGAATTCTTCAGGAGATTGCCTGACAGAATATTTCCACAAAAAAGAGAGCATCCCCCAAAATGGCGGACTACAACAAGAAGAGGGACACTATTTTACACCACCATCAGGATGCAACGGCAAACTGGACAGCTATATACACTGGCGACACACTTTATTCGAGCTCGGCTAGTCCCACGAATTCGGGTATACCCGGGTGTATTGAGGTTTGTGACTGTTTTCTGCCCGAGTGCATTGAGGTTTTTTCCAGGCAGGGATTGAAGCATTTTATTCCCGCTGGCTGCAATACTGCACAGTATATATATATATACTGCATTACAATTCATGAATTTATGCCATCTGGTAGACACGCGAAGCATTGCAGCCTATTAAATCCTAATCATTATCATTTAACAGATCAGCCGCCCGTCAGCCAGGCATGAACCCAGGCTGGGAAGGCAAACGCAACGGGGCTTGTCAAAGGTGAGGAGCGGCGCATTCCAGGTATCTGCCAGGTACATACTGGGTATTTGCTCGAATAAAGTGTGTCGGTGCAGTAGAGAGCTTCAGATTGCAAGTTTCCTTACAACTATAGCATCAGCACAACAGAAAAAATATGTACAACTTTTCCCATGGAGAGATCTGCAATAATGGAACTGCAAAACAACTACAACATCAAACTAGCAGATAAAGGAGGTGCAGTCCTTATGTACTCAAATAAATACATAGGAAATGGCCCAGACAACTCACAGACAAATCTATAATGAGAAACTAACCCATGATCCAACCCAGCAATATACAAAGCAACTCAGTAATCTCATCTAATCATTCCCTAATTACCTGCAACTATAATTGGAGCTACTAATACATAACAACCCAGTAGTTGGTATCTTATACAAGCTTCCCAAAATCCACAAACTAGGAAACCCTGGCAGACCAATTATAACAGGTATGAATACACTCACTGAACAAATATCAGGCCTAGTGGAGAAGATCCTCAAACAGCAACAGCTTCATACAAGATACGTCAGATTTCCTCAATAAACTTGACAACTACCATCCAACACACTACTAGTTACCATGGATGTAGAATCTCTGAACAGTAACATCCCAACAAGGATTGCACTGAAGCATGCTTGCAATTCCATGCAACATCTCCCCAGGATCAGAAATACAGCGCTGATAGAATACATCTTCACACACAAATCTCCTTGTTGAAGCTTAAGTAGTTATTTATAACTAATGGGGACTGCAAAGGGCAGCAGCATGGCACCGCAATATGCCAATCTTTTTATGGCCAATCTTAAACATAAATTCCTAACCACATGCCTGCACAAACCTTGCAAATATTACAGATACATTGGTAATCTGTTTATAATATAGAGAGGGTGAAGAAAATATTAAACAATCTTATGAGTCCTTGAATTCATTCCACCCACCAATTAATTAAGATCAAAATAGATTATTCGGCAAACCGAGTGAACATTCTAGATACTACAGTAACACTGAAGAATGACAAACTGCACACATTTTGTATACAGGAAACCCACAAATGTAGTTATCTCCATCACTATAGCTTCCATACCACTTATACAAAATGAGCCATCATATAAGATGTCACCACATACTGTATGCTCTGACACTAAAGACAGAAACGGCGAGATAATTCCATACAGTAAATGATTTAAAAATGCAAATCCTCAACGGAATGTTTAAAAACACTCAAGAATAGAAAAAAATTCAACTAAAATTTATCATGCTCTTTCATACTAAAACAAGAGGACTTAATGCTGATATGGGGGTTTTAACACACTATAATATTTTTTTGTGATGTTTTCCCTGCCTCTTAATTTTTTACAATTCACAGAGACGCAGGGAGAAACATTACAACAAATTAAGGTTGTGGGTTAAAACCTCGTATCAGCATTACGTCCTCTTGTTTTAGTGTGTGTATTATCATTTTGAGCTGAAATGTTTTCTGTTTTTTACTGCTTTTAAACATTCCATTGTGGATTAAAATTTTTAAGTCATTTATGGAATGATCCGGCTGTGAGAAGTGATGTCCCACTGGAAAGCAATATCTTCTTCTTTATGGTGTGTTATTCTGTGTTTCATGTTGGTTAGGTGGAACAAAATCTTTCAGGGCCTGTGGACAGAATGGCTCAATGTTGCATATCTGGTTTTACTGTCCCGAGCTACAGTATCCGCTATTTGATCTACTGTTTTCTCTCTTATCAACGACCTTCTTGACTTGTCTCTGACCCTGGATTCATGGATTGTCCTCTTGAATAAAAACAATCCTAATATTTCCTGTTCTGCTAGGAAGTTGCTTAATCATATCCTAAAAGCAACCAGATGCTTGAAAGTGGGATCAAGTGTTTGCCCCTAATATATCTCGGGTCCAAAATCGTATTTGGTGTATTATGAGTATGTAGAAAATAACTACCTTCCTGTCCGACAATGTATCAAAAAAATGTAAAATGTGAGACGCTTTAGTATTGCAATCTCAACCAATGAGATCGTACTTTAATTGTCTGATTTGTGTAATATTATTTATTCCTGGTACAGGGGATCTCTTATTTTTCCCAGATCCCCTCCACTCCCTTTTTATACTACTGGTTTGGTTACAGTGTCAATTGATCTATTTGATGCCATATAATGTTGTACCGCATGTCCTCTTTTCTTTATTCAGTAACGCCTCTCATTTTAACTAAACATGAAACTTAAAAAAAATGCAGTTTAGACATTGTTGAAAAGCTATTTGGACCATCATTTAAAAAGATATACACAATATTTATGCCGGAAAAGTAAAATAAACCCATTTTCTTTAAATAGATCAGGAGAACTACACATTTATCAGTCTCAAAGTAGTTGTATTCACAAACACATTGTGGAATGCTCAACACATAAGCAAGTAACTTTTAAGAATGGAAGTGATAAGAATCCATAGATGGGGTACCCTTTAGGTATCAGAATAACGAGGCAATCTCACATATAATCAGATCAACTGGTAGTATCCAACTTGGCACTGTAGTAAGGTATACAGTACACACAATAAAGTGTCCAGACACATATATAATAATATAGTGTGATGAAATGATGGATGAGATATATCTCAAGGACTCACGTATAGTGTAGCATCCTTGGGTGGTAATCCACGTCCTCAGGTACAGGTGTGCTTCAGTCTTCCATCAGGTATAAAAACAGGAACAAAAAGACACAGCACTACTTCCCAATAGAGTAGATCAAAAAAGAAGAGCGTTCCCAAAGTGAAAAAAGGCTAATTTATTAAAATCATGGAGAAAAAAACAGCATACACAGGCAGGAGGCCCACACCTACGCGTTTCAAGCGTTAGCTCTTTATCAAGGGAAGTAGTGCTGTGTCTTTTTGTTCCTGTTTTTACAAAGTAGTTGTACTCTCGGGTTCTAAATAGAAATCAGTGGTTCTCAGTACCCCGGAGTACCATCATACTTTAACCACTTCAAGATAAAGATATATTGAAGAAAAATAAAAGAAGGTGGTGAATATTTTTATTTCAAACTAATTTGAAAGGGCAGGAGAGACCATGCACATTGATGCTCAGATACACAAATGATGCTATAGTTTC
The DNA here is from genome assembly GCF_040206685.1 of Ascaphus truei. Classification (NCBI taxonomy): domain Eukaryota; kingdom Metazoa; phylum Chordata; class Amphibia; order Anura; family Ascaphidae; genus Ascaphus; species Ascaphus truei. Next base: position 12,323 of record NW_027455989.1, on the reverse strand, counting down.
CCTTAAAGGAAGGGCGGTGACGTTTAAGGATTGAAATCTGAGTTTATTAAACATTTACGTATACTTTTTTTTCCATTCTATGTTACTAAATATGGTTACACATTTAACCAGACTAATTTCCCCCGGAGCATGAGAAATTTCTTTATTGTGAGCTTCAGGCATCTTTCTCCACAGCCAGGGTTTGCAATAGTCTGTTTCCCCCAGGAAACCCCACTAATGGGGCAATTCAGAAGTTACACATGTAGTGTATAAATATGGACAGGTGAGACTTGGGAATGGTTTAAAGGTGCAATCCCACATAGTCGGCCCGTTGAATTTTTTAGGGGCCTCTGAAAGGGGAAGTGTTTGTCAATCAAGTATTTACTTCACCCACATCCTGATCAAAAGAATCAATAAAGTTAATGGGATAGGGGACTCTGGCTGTACTAGCTCCTTGCTGATCACACACTGACATCACCTAAAGGGAGCAGCCAGATTAAATCAAACCCCTCCTAAGCCTAACTAATGCAGACCTATAATTAATAAGAAAAATAAAGTGCCAATGACACAGTTGTTTAGATGATTAACTTTCATGCATTTTGAATTTTTAGTGTACCTTTAGTTAGTGTGCAAGCATTGCGAATAAATGATGTATCTGATGCTTTTTATAGAGCATGGACCATTGTACAGTATATGAGTAATGTTTCCAGACCTTCCCATGAAAAATTGCAAAAATGTACATGTAGCGCTGCTGTCCCCCCTACCCCCTCACCCTCTGGGTGATCTGACCTTTGCTACTGGTGGTGTAGTGCTTAGTACCTGTGAGTGTAGGTCCCCAGTGCAGCCGGCGGTGTGTGTTTGTTTTGTGTTTTGGCAACACACACCCCAGCGCCTGAGAACTCTGCCTGCAGACCGTGCTGTGCATGCGTCGCCAGGACGCCAGGTGCGCATGCAGCAAACTCCAGCAGGACTTTAGCCTTAGGTTCCAGGAGATGCTGAGCTTCCGCGATGTTGTAGGGAACAGGACAGGCTTTTGGTTTTCATAAGGCTGTGTTCTTCTCAGGTGCAAGCGCCTCCATTCACAGCAGGCTCCAGCTTAGCTGGAGGACCGTCCCCACTATGAAACACATTGTGCATACCCCCACCCAATAGACTTTAGACTTAGGCAGGGGATATATAAAACAAAGTCTTCTTTATTCATCCACTTCAGATGATATTACAGCGATGTAGTCACTGCGGTCAGATCCCAAGCTTCTGGATGTACCTGGGCTCTTTATCATACTTGAGGCCTCTCCAGCCAGCGTGGTATTTCTCTTCGGCCCCCTGAGGGGCTGAGGACCCATCTCAATCCCTTGAGGGAGACACTAGAACTGACTATAATTTGGAATGGCTACCTCTCTAGCACAGAGGGGGAGGGCTAAAGGTCTGCACCCGGATTTGCTGCACACAGACCAAGTTCCACCTCAACCCCTGTCACTCAGAGAGGCTGCCTGAGGCTGGGGAAAACCCAGGATTATGCCTGACAATGCTTTGGACTTACTAAGACTGACATGGCAGGCAGGGCAGACAAGTAGCCAGGACTGGAATGGCTACAAACAATATACAAATAGTCCACTGCTTATAATCACTATTCATAAATTTGTGTAATAAAATCTTTACTTTTATCATTGTTATCTGTCAAAGATAATTAATTTATCCATCAGGTTCAAACAATGTCTGGACTTCTACAAATGGTTTTGTACTGAACAAGTTATGTTTTTTCCTTTAGAAGAGTTATTCACAGTCCAGCTTGCTAGGCTGACAGCTGACACAACTAATCTCTTCCTGAACTTTTCCAACACTTGGCTCGATCACTAAAGTATACATGTAATTACTTGTAACATAAGGATACCGCTCAAAACATTTCATCAAACTCCTAATCACAGCATTGTTCCTATGAATGATCAAATGATTCATAATCACTAAAAGCCTTTCACATAAAATGTTTATGATAAACAAAGAATTCAGTGGGGTCCTTAGCTTTACCAAGACGACATTAAAAAAAAGGCTTTTTTTCCTACTGCCTGAAGGAAATTAGTTGCAATTGGATAACTTGAACATCAATGTTTGCAGTATACTAGAAAACATATTATGCAGTCACACTTACAGTGTATTGGAACTGAAATAAAGTAAATGTGGTTCACGATGTAAGACAGTCTCCATAGGGATTTTTTTTAAACATTTGTTTTTAAAGCTGCAGACCAAGCAATATCCTACATGTTTTTTTTTTGTTGTTGTTTTTTTTAGTAAATCCGTTCTGTACTACGAGAATACCTAGAGTATTTTTTATTTATTTTTAAAACAACTTTGAATTACATTTTTAATGTATTATAATGTAACAAGCATTTATTGTTTCTATAGCAACAATTTACAAAGTCACACCTCCTTGCTCTTCCGAAACAGGCTCTGGCACACCCCCTTTTGAAGTAAAACTTTTTTGCAGGCACGGATTTTGCAAGGATTTTGGTAGGAAAAATCACTTGTGTTGTAACGAAAATCCGTGATGGAAATGACGATACGCTACTGGTGGGCTCGCGCCCGCGCATGCACATACCTCAAATTTCAAGACCGCACAGAGGTTGTAGGCAGCGCATGCGCAGAAGAGGAGGTTGTAGGTCGTGCTGCACATGCACAGTAGTGGCTGTCGCCTGCCACACATGCGCAGAAGCAGCCTGTGCATATGTGCATGCGCATAAATGGATGCACCGCCACGCGCATGTGCAGAAATGCCCGGCACAGCCTGTACGTACACAGAAGCGGCCGGAGCCACCTGCACATGCACAGAAGCGAACGGAGACCCCAGCACAATCGCAGAAGCGGCTGGAGATGCCTACACATGAGAAGAAGCAGTCACCTCAAGCATGCGTGGAAAAAAAAGAGCCCAGAAGGGGGATAAAATATAAACCCAAGAAGGTACTGGGAAAACACACACCATTTTCCAGCTTCTACGACTGTGGGTGACATCTACTAAGTGCAGCACACACACACACCAAGCATTTTCAAGCTTCTAGGACTATGGGTCACATCTACTAAGTGGTGCTAAGTTGCAAGCCAACATATGACCTAGCCACTTGAATGGGCCGCATGGGTATTATTATCATGCACAAAAAATATGTTTGGCATTAAAGTTACTGTAAAAATCTGTAAAAAGGAAAAAGAAAAAAAATTCTGACAATAAATTGCTGCACATCTTATCATTAATGTGTAAGATTGATGTATCTGAAGCTAAAGCAGGTGTCATTAGTGATTGGTTTGGGGAGTTGGGGTTGAATTACGTGAAATACACAAAAATGTAATGTATCAAACTCTGTGTCTGTCAATTTGCCTTGTTTTCTTGGTGTCAAAAGAGCATCTACCAGGTCTGACGTGGAATTAACTGGCTAATAGTCTGAATCAATGAAAAAACATAATACATTCCTTGTAGTCAGTTTAAGGAAATTCAAAAGTGCACATCAAAAATACGGTGTGTGTGTCGAGCACGCACATTCTAAGTGAAACTTCTTTGTGTTTTATCACGGAAATTGTATTTTCTTTTTGATGTTTTTCAATGAATGAAAAACTTTTGAGAATATAATTATTATTTCAGTGACAAAACACAAAGAAGTTTCACTTACAATGCGCGTGCTTACCACCTTTTTGGGCCCTGCCCTCTCTCTGGCAGTGCACCAATTGTATCTAGTGACTGTCTGTTCACATGATCTTCCTCACAGAACTTTGCATCTTTGGTCGTTCTCTGCTACACTAACGGCCATTTAGTGAACCCTCGAGCCTAATTCTTTGCCAATCGATCACAGGAGAATGGATCGATTGGCAATTTAGCTAATTACTTATCATTGTGTGGATTGTACTGATCCATATATTAAAGGGAAAAATATATATATATATTTTAAACGGCAGCTTGGACTGCTGCTTTAAGACATGCATACTAGTTTTTCAAATGTAGGCCCTGAAACCTAACTCTGCATGGCACAATATGATAGAATACGCAATATGTACTTTTGTTGGATTGGCTAGTGACTCATAAATGACTGAAGAAAAAATGCAGCAGACATTCCTTCATTAATGTGATGGGATCTTTGGAAATTCCCAATGGTAACCTTTCTAACATTTGGTTTCATATTAACAGATCTCGTATGGAAAAGAGCACAAAAGAAACAGCTGGAAAAGCTTCACAATAAAATATGAGATCAGGATTAAAAAAAGTCAAATTTGGATATTGATAGTATTTCTGTATTACCAATAAGTGACCGTGAAACCCTCTAAAGATTGAAAAGTTCCTTGTAGAAAAATAATACGGGTACAAAGAAATCTGCTTTGTGGGTTGAAGGAGCTGTTCTTTGAGCTCAGTGCTAGAATTAATAGACATGCTTAAAGGGTGCAGTTTACATCTCCAAGTTTATGGAATATGAGGCGTGATCTTTGCAGGGATTCCAGCTGGTATAGAACCCTCACAAAAGCATGGGAACATGTTAATTTAATACAGTGATGGGCTTCAGATGTTACTAAGAATCCTCTCAGGCATAGTGTGCTCCAGTGGAGGGCAGATCCATTGCCTCCATTTGACACCGGAAAAATCACTGGCATGCCCATTTGTCAAGTAAACAAATGTGTTGGTGTGGGCACTACATCTGTTTTTTAGGTATTCATATTTTAGATGACTACATCTGCAAACATGGCAAATTAATCTTGCACTTGGTGACACATGTTTCTTTCATTACACATTATTTCTGGTTTCACTGTAATCAAATTGGCACAGAGAAGGAACAGATAAGTGTTCCCTGCACGTTCTGCTAATATTCAGGGAATCAGGAAATACCACAAGGGGAACTATCCTGTAACTTACTGGTAATTGAAGGGGGAAAAAATGGCAAAGTGTGTGTTGTGGAAAGAAAAGTTCTGCCTATAGTTTAAAATGATCTCATAACCCTAGAGATGTTAGTACATGACTGCAGTAATATATATATATATATATATATATATATATATATATATATATATATATAGATCTCCAAGAGCTGAAATCAGAGAGATTTGGGGTGGTATAATGGAATCATACTGATTTTTGTCAGTGAGAATCCATTGAAGTCTGAAACGCTGATGGCTGAAAATCAGTATGACTGACTCCAAATCAGTGAGAGATGAACGGTCCGGCAATATTGAAATAATAAAAACTTTAAAGAGAAATGGTAGGTTGGCATCAACCAGGTTGACAGGTTCCCTGCCGGCTCCAAAGTGGTGTCTGCAAAAGTCAAGCCTACCTATTGGTAGCTGGACAGTGTAATACACAACCCATGGGTATTAAGGTTCCTGCTGACTACAGTACTGTACATTTCAGAACCTTGTTAAGAACTGAGGCAGGGGCTGGAAGCTTTACTATGTTTGTATGCAGCACAGTAGTTTCCTATTAAAAGGAAGTCTTTATTTGAGCACAATTTTCAATACCTTTGTGCTATGACAACAAAAATAGACAGCCTATTTCTTACTGTAGAGGAGGAGAGGTATTCTGAAACTGAGCGACATTTACACTCTTCAAAAATTGATCTTTGTCATAACTTAGAATTGTGTTTTGAACATTCTAAGAATCCCAGAACCATTTAAATATTTATTTTGGCTCATCATAACCCCATTTAGTTATGCCTGTGTACCTAAAATATGTTATTAGGATACAGTAGGAAATAATTATATATTGTTTACATTGACTAAATCCCTGTATATATTAGTTTATAACATAATAAAATATTTAATTAATCCTTTAAGTTCTTAAATGTAAAACATAACAAAAACGAATAGTGTCTTAAAGCTGCAGTTCAGGCAATATCCTGCATGTGTTTTTTTTTTTAATAAATCAGTTCTGTAGAAAAAATACTTTTAGCATTTTCTGTTTTAAAAAACAACAACTTTGAAAGACCAATTTTCTTCTATTCTATTTTTAAAAGCATGCTTGTTGCTATAGCAACCATTTACATTCCCCATATTAAAAGATGTCGCCAAACTTTGCCGATCAATAGACGGAGAACGAATTGACCAGCAGCTATGCAGTTCTTTAGGTAAGTAAAGATTGCCCACATGAAACTATTGAAGTAAAAAAAACAACCTAAAAAAAAAAAAAAACCAGGAGCCTGAACTGCAGCTTTAAAATGCTAAACATCTGCTTTTATCAATATTTTGGGGAACCCCTATCAGTTTATTGGAGAACCCCAGGTTTCCAGGGTTGAAAACCACTGGCTTAGTGTCTCTGAAGTTTTTATCCTGATTTTTAAAGGTCTTTACTTCAAAATATGTTTCATCAAAAGTGACCCATTTCACTTAGATATTTTGTACCTTTTTCATTTTGGGTTTAGATGGTGTTAAAAATGGGAAAGCCTGTTCCTTGTTGTGGCTTTTACCAATGCCCTAAATGTTCTTGCACATCGTGAACAAATATTAGATTGCTAGCTGTTTGGAACAGGGAATCACTGCACCAGTGTGTACCATGCGTAACACAGTATATACTGGCTGCATTATGTAAAACAAAGTTTATTATTATTTTTAAAGAAGCAAAAATATATACATGTGAATAAAAAAAGTGGGTGTGTTTAGTACACCATGTTAAGCCAAATCATGGCGTAGATCAGGAATGGCAGACTCCAGCCCTCAAGGGCCACCAACAGGTCAGGTTTTCAGAATATCCCTGCTTCAGCCCAGTTGATTTAGTCAGTGGCTCAGGGACTGAAGCAGGGATATCCTTAAAGCCTGACCTGTTTGTGGCCCTTGAGGACTGGAGTTGGCCACCTCTGGCATAGATCATTGATCACACCAGAGGTAGTATTTATACTGTGACGTCTCCCGGATCTCATTCTGAAAGACATCCCCTGAACAGGAAATCTCAGTCAGAAGCTGCTCAATACAAGGCACCTTTTCCTACACATTATATCATGTCACATCCTGGCTGTATATTTTCAGCTTCAGCCGAGCCCTGTGACTAATTTGGGGTGCAAGCTTAACTTTAATAAAAACACAAGTTGATTATCTGTAACAAAACTATGCCGTTGGGTAACATTATGGATCTTTGTTCCAAGTAATTTAGGAAATGAAAAGTCACTAGCTGGATTCAAGTTTTGATTGACTTTCAGAAATTAGCTCCAATCCTGATTTGGCAATATCCTATATAATAACATGAATGTTATCACTTTTTTTGCTATCTTAAGTAGAATGAAGTATCAAAAGTCAAGAATGCTTTATAATCACTCAACATTTGCAGTGTTTTTCTTATGTAATGGCATAGATCAAATGATGTGCTCTCATTTTACTCGTATTTATAAAAAATCGGAGGTGTTGTAAAACACGCTGGCTTGCAGATTTGCAATGTCATTTAAAAAAAAAAATATCTGATGTGGGCAACGGGTGCTCTTTTTGAGAGCTTAACATATTATCCACATATAGTATGTTACAAGAGTAGCCAACAAACATCTGGTTTCCCAAACCGGCTCTGATAACTGCAGATGTTGTAATCTGCAGGTGTTCCTCAGTTAGGGATCAGCACCTTAACACAAGCAGTATTATACTTTTAGCTGTTAGTTTCTGTTGCATATATGTGCGTTTGACGTCCAAGTTTGAATAGACAAAGCTATTAAACTGATCTTGAACAATGAAACAATGTTTAAAATAGTGGATAAGTTACGTGGGTGACGGCTTTCGCTTTGTTGCAAATCCTCCATATATATTGCTAGTGGGAATTCACCTTTATTGCTGTAACAGATATACCCCAATAACATTATATTTATGCTGCAGTTAAAGATGAGGTGAGGAAAGTTAAATACGTGTGTAAAGCTGCTAGGATTGGCTCCAAAATATATTCAAAGTGGCTCGATAGCATCTAATATGTGTTATAAACTAAATCCACTATTGGATGCAGAGACAGAGAACAAAATGACCTAATATTAAACTGCATAATATATGTCTTTTTTTTTTTTTATGTGTCTTCTTTGTGTGGCCTTTCATAGCAAATAAAAATCTGCATAATAAAAGATAAAGCTAAGCCATCCAAGTTTGCAATTGAACCTGATCCAGTTAAAATGAATTATTTCACATATGCATTTGTGCTCGAGGTTGAAACAAACTTGTTACAGTACGTATGCGTTTCCTGCACTGATTTTGTCTGGTTTATATAATGATTTTGAATGCAGATGACCTAGCTCCTTCACTGCCAGAGAGCCTGAAATGCATTACATTGCACACCCTCTAGCATTGAAAAGGATAGAGAAAAAGTTAAAAGGCCCGCTGTACATGGCCAGCAATTAAAGGTTTTTAAAGAGGCAATACAAGCGGCACTTAAATATATATATATATTTTTTCTTTTTTAAATATTTTCAGCCTTTGATTACTTTTAATGAAAGCGAATTACCTAAGATGCCGATTGATCATAAGAGAAGTAACCTATCAGCAAAATCCTGCTTCCCAGAGTTCAAGAAATGTCTGCCTTTCAGTTTCAATCAATCCTTCAGTCAGGGTAACTCAGCAGCTACAATGTATTCTTATATGAATAAGGTAACATTGTCTATTGTTACAGTTTGCAGCTCAAACTGCTGGGAACATTGGCAACAAAGTATTACAAACAGAAGTGTTGCAAAGATCTTGCACTGCTTGGGAGGTGTGTTAAAACCTGATATAGAAATCAAAGGATGCTCCGTATATTAAAACTAATTAAAAATGGCATTATGAGATTAATTTAAATTAAATGTTAAAAAAATGTAGCAAATATCTAAGGTCTCGTCCATGCTGCTTACTTGCGCGAGAGAGAGCTGCGCGATGAATCACATTGGGGTAATGTGATCGTGTGTGGTGCGCGTGAGCGTTGGCCGGATAGCTGCTTGCTGAGACAAATTATTTAGTAATTGAGGCGCGATGGCCAGGTCACGTGAGCGATTCACCCAACGAGGGCGACCCAGCTCCATGACGTCACGGCCACGCCCCCCACTTCCCCCCCTGCACAACAGCTCAGGCCAGGAATCGCCTCTGCTGCAAGCAAGCGCAACGTCACGGAGATCCATCTCGCACTCGCGAGCAGGCAGCATGGACGCGGCCTAAAGCAACAGAACTGAGTAAAGGGGCAATCCACGCAATATCCTACATTTAAATATATATATTTTTAAACAGCTTTTCAATGTAACTGGCAGCCATAGAAAGATGCAATCACAATTAAAGTAAAACTTTCTTCTTTTTTTATTCTTTTGTAAAATGTGTACATTTTTAATTTCCTTGGTTTTTTTCAATTCTGATCTTATCCGATATTTACTTTTCTTCCTTGTTTTCTCTTGAAAATAATTATGCTGCCACCATTAGCCAAACAAAACATCAAAAGGTAGAAAGCGTGGAGCATTCTACCTACTCGTATATGTAAAATGGTCTTGTTGTAAAAGAGATTAGGTAAAGATGGTAAAAACATCCCAAAGCATTTAATTAACAGATCACATGTTTAAAAATAAAAAATAAATATACAGTGCTTCTACTTGTTTCGCTTGTTCCCTTTAGTTCAAGGTCCTCAGTTGCTGGAGGGACTGTTCTATGGCATGTTTTAGGCTGTACACAAAAGAAAAAAATTGGGCCGCAAACACACACAAAAATAGTGGAAAGGTGAGTGTTGTAAAAAGGTGATGTGTGAAAAAAATATAATAAAATTGAATGGTTTACATCAAGTGAAAAAATGTTTTTCAAAGCGAGAGACCTTTCCTAGGTTTATATACCTTGATGCTGTTTTACCACTTCTGTTTGAGTGTGCATTTATCTCCAATACATTTTAATACTGTTACACTAGTGTAATACAGTTTGTCTTTTTTCTTCTTTTTTCCTCTTCCCAAGTGGAAGTTGTTCAAGGTTTTGTAGATCAAGAGCCCACATTTTTTTCACTTGATGTAAGCCATTCAATTTTATTATATTTTTTCACACTTATCACCTTTTTTGAACACTCACCTTTACACTATTTTTTGTTTGTGTTTGCTCCCCAATTTTTGTATTTTTTAAATTTCCCCAGCAAAAGAAACGTCTTTTGGGGGCTGCATCCCAACAAATTACATTTATAATTATTCACTTGTTGCACTTTTCTTTTATTAATTTGTGCTTATTTCACTTCTATGATTTAGGCTGTGGCAGGGGAAAGTACAGATAGAAGGTGAAGGAGTGGATCTGGCGGTGCAACTGCTCCTGAGAAGAAAAACTGCAGACCGGGACTTCTTGCTGGATACAAAAAGCTTTATTGGCACATAGTAGCGAAATACTAACTCTTACGCGTTTCGCGCGTCACTCCGCGCTTTATCAAAGAGTACTGTACCAGATCCACTCCTTCACCTTCTATCTGTACTTACCCCGGTTGGAACACGCTGACGTCCAGGAACCATCGCACACAAAAACAGTGAGTCTGCTTTAATATATGAGCCTACCTCATACAAGTCACACCTCGGGACAGAGGCTATTGGGGAGACTCTATCACTATGTGACAACGTGTGACGAGGGGTTATATTCCATATATGGGACAGTCTCTGAGAATTACAAGAATTACTTGATATTATTTACACTTTATGTGTTTGCTGGATTCCTTTGAAGTGGCGCCGCTAGGGGGTGTGGGATTCCCATTTCTCCTTCATTGTGTGGCAGGGGAACATGTTTAAATATCTATTACTAAAAATAGATAATTGTTTCCAATTTTTTACAGCAATTAATGTGTGGTGTACGTACAAGAATGTACCACTAGACTGTATCCATCATTCTAAAGAAATGGGTCTTCATTTAAAGCTCTATTCCTGTATCTGTTGTCCTTGGGACTAAATGTAGCCTAAACCTCTTGAAGTTGTTGTGACCCAGTTATGTAGCTGGGGTAAGCTCAGGCACAGTGCTTAAGACGTTTGTCAAATCACACATACAGCCTTCAACATTGGCAACTTTTCAATATGCTGTGAAGCTGCTTCTCCGTGTTAGGGAAGCTCTGATGTCATTTCAATAGAACTGAGCTCAGAGTTTCCCTGACATAGATTAGAGGCTTCACAGTTTATTAATGGAGGTCTTTGTCTAAAGATTTGCCCACGACCTTGCCAAAATGACATTGGTTAATCCAGCTATTAAACCCACAACTTCATATTTCTAAATCCATTGTTTTAGCTACTGTACTACCCGATACTTCTTAACTATTAAACAATTCTTCTGCTTAAGAAGATAATTGGTAATATCAGTGTTGATGTAATGAACAATAGTTGATAATCAGGAATACCTAGTCATTCTCTTTAAACCATAACTAAATACTGTATAGGGTTTTGTTATTGGTAGCCGCTAGGATCCCAAAAATGTGCCATGCATACTGTATAAGATTACTTATGTCCTGTACGATGTGTAGCCTGTGCGTTATGTGAGATCCTGGTATCACAAGGGCCTAGTGGAAAAAACACATAACATGCTTAATATCCTGCAAAGGACTAGTTTAATAAATTAGCTGATGCTTAGTAGGTGACATAAATCACAATTCACTTAATTTACTTAAATGCATATTTAATGCTACTGAAGTAATAGTGTTACAGAGGCCTGGGGTGTTCAGAGAAATACACCAGAATTTATTGCATTTTTTCCTCACTGGAAACAATTTATTAAGCATTTCGTATTGTCTGAGAAATCATCCACGAAAGGTTAGGAAAGTGACAAAAGGGATCACGGTGCCATGGTTATAATGTGATGATTTGAAATAGCAGAATGTAATAATGTTAAACATGAGAAACCAGATCTAAAGGGACTTATACACGTTATTACAGCCACATTACTTTAGTTGCTGAGAAATCCCTCACACAAGACTTCCCCAAAATCAATGACAGAATTAATACAGGATCTTTATAACAGAGTTATTTTATATTTTATTTAATACTGTGAGTGCTCATTTCCATGTCATTTCCCAGAATCCTTGCTGCAGTGGAAGCACTGTTTGCTAAGAAATGATGAGAAAAAGCAGACCTGTATGAGACTTGAATGTGCACACTAAGTGATATTTTTATTTACCCAACACCATCTAGTGGCAACAGTGATTAATACACATTGATGCAACATACAGTATATGTTATGATTTATTATTTTATCTTAGCATTTCAAATAGTATCCTTATTTCAGTGGTGCGCAAACTGAGGGGTGAGACCCCCAGGGGGGGAGCGAGACTGAGTGCAGGGGGGGCGCAGGGTTTTACAGAGGCCCAGCACGCTTCCCGAAGGGCACTTAAATTAAGTACCCGGGGAAGACTGCAGGGCCTCTGTAAACCTAACTTACCCTTGGCTCCGGCGGCTTCTCACACGCATACG
>NW_027455988.1:0-27166 GCF_040206685.1 Ascaphus truei | reverse complement strand
CAGTCAGTCTGGCAAACAGCAGTCACCAGTCAGTCTGGCAAACAGCAGTCTGTCTGGCAAACAGCAGTCTGTCTGGCAAACAGCAGTCAGTCTGGCAAACAGCAGTCAGTCTGGCAAACAGCAGTCAGTCTGGCAAACAGCAGTCAGTCTGGCAAACACCAGTCAGTCTGGCAAACACCAGTCAGTCTGGCAAACACCAGTCAGTCTGGCAAACACCAGTCACCAGTCAGTCTGGCAAACACCAGTCACCAGTCAGTCTGGCAAACACCAGTCACCAGTCAGTCTGGCAAACAACAGTCACCAGTCAGTCTGGCAAACAGCAGTCACCAGTCAGTCTGGCAAACAGCAGTCACCAGTCAGTCTGGCAAACACCAGTCAGTCTGGCAAACACCAGTCAGTCTGGCAAACAGCAGTCAGTCTGGCAAACAGCAGTCAGTCTAGCAAACAGCAGTCACCAGTCAGTCTAGCAAAAAGCAGTCACCAGTCAGTCTAGCAAACAGCAGTCACCAGTCAGTCTAGCAAACAGCAGTCACCAGTCAGTCTAGCAAACAGCAGTCACCAGTCAGTCTAGCAAACAGCAGTCACCAGTCAGTCTAGCAAACAGCAGTCACCAGTCAGTCTAGCAAACAGCAGTCACCAGTCAGTCTGGCAAACAGCAGTCACCAGTCAGTCTGGCAAACAGCAGTCACCAGTCAGTCTGGCAAACAGCAGTCACCAGTCAGTCTGGCAAACAGCAGTCAGTCTGGCAAACAGCAGTCAGTCTGGCAAACAGCAGTCAGTCTGGCAAACAGCAGTCAGTCTGGCAAACAGCAGTCAGTCTGGCAAACAGCAGTCAGTCTGGCAAACAGCAGTCAGTCTGGCAAACAGCAGTCAGTCTGGCAAACAGCAGTCAGTCTGGCAAACACCACTCACCAGTCAGTCTGGCAAACACCAGTCACAAGTCAGTCTGGCAAACAACAGTCACCAGTCAGTCTGGCAAACAGCAGTCACCAGTCAGTCTGGCAAACAGCAGTCACCAGTCAGTCTGGCAAAGAGCAGGCACCAGTCAGTCTGGCAAACAGCAGTCACCAGTCAGTCTGGCAAACAGCAGTCACCAGTCAGTCTGGCAAACAGCAGTCACCAGTCAGTCTGGCAAACAGCAGTCACCAGTCAGTCTGGCAAACAGCAGTCACCAGTCAGTCTGGCAAACAGCAGTCAGTCTGGCAAACAGCAGTCAGTCTAGCAAACAGCAGTCACCAGTCAGTCTAGCAAACAGCAGTCACCAGTCAGTCTAGCAAACAGCAGTCACCAGTCAGTCTAGCAAACAGCAGTCACCAGTCAGTCTAGCAAACAGCAGTCACCAGTCAGTCTAGCAAACAGCAGTCACCAGTCAGTCTAGCAAACAGCAGTCACCAGTCAGTCTAGCAAACAGCAGTCACCAGTCAGTCTGGCAAACAGCAGTCACCAGTCAGTCTGGCAAACAGCAGTCAGTCTGGCAAACAGCAGTCAGTCTGGCAAACAGCAGTCAGTCTGGCAAACAGCAGTCAGTCTGGCAAACAGCAGTCAGTCTAGCAAACAGCAGTCACCAGTCAGTCTAGCAAACAGCAGTCACCAGTCAGTCTAGCAAACAGCAGTCACCAGTCAGTCTAGCAAACAGCAGTCACCAGTCAGTCTAGCAAACAGCAGTCACCAGTCAGTCTGGCAAACAGCAGTCACCAGTCAGTCTGGCAAACAGCAGTCACCAGTCAGTCTGGCAAACAGCAGTCACCAGTCAGTCTAGCAAACAGCAGTCACCAGTCAGTCTAGCAAACAGCAGTCACCAGTCAGTCTAGCAAACAGCAGTCACCAGTCAGTCTAGCAAACAGCAGTCACCAGTCAGTCTAGCAAACAGCAGTCACCAGTCAGTCTGGCAAACACCAGTCACCAGTCAGTCTGGCAAACACCAGTCACCAGTCAGTCTGGCAAACACCAGTCACCAGTCAGTCTGGCAAACAGCAGTCACCAGTCAGTCTGGCAAACAGCAGTCACCAGTCAGTCTGGCAAACAGCAGTCACCAGTCAGTCTGGCAAACAGCAGGCACCAGTCAGTCTGGCAAACAGCAGTCACCAGTCAGTCTGGCAAACAGCAGTCACCAGTCAGTCTGGCAAACAGCAGTCACCAGTCAGTCTGGCAAACAGCAGTCACCAGTCAGTCTGGCAAACAGCAGTCACCAGTCAGTCTGGCAAACAGCAGTCACCAGTCAGTCTGGCAAACAGCAGTCACCAGTCAGTCTGGCAAACAGCAGTCACCAGTCAGTCTGGCAAACACCAGTCACCAGTCAGTCTGGCAAACAGCAGTCACCAGTCAGTCTGGCAAACAGCAGTCACCAGTCAGTCTGGCAAACAGCAGTCACCAGTCAGTCTGGCAAACAGCAGTCACCAGTCAGTCTGGCAAACAGCAGTCACCAGTCAGTCTGGCAGTCACCAGTCAGTCTGGCAAACACCAGTCAGTCTGGCAAACACCAGTCAGTCTGGCAAACACCAGTCAGTCTGGCAAAACAGCAGTCAGTCTGGCAAACAGCAGTCTGTCTGGCAAACAGCAGTCTGTCTGGCAAACAGCAGTCTGTCTGGCAAACAGCAGTCTGTCTGGCAAACAGCAGTCTGTCTGGCAAACAGCAGTCTGTCTGGCAAACAGCAGTCTGTCTGGCAAACAGCAGTCTGTCTGGCAAACAGCAGTCTGTCTGGCAAACAGCAGTCTGTCTGGCAAACAGCAGTCTGTCTGGCAAACAGCAGTCTGTCTGGCAAACAGCAGTCTGTCTGGCAAACAGCAGTCTGTCTGGCAAACAGCAGTCTGTCTGGCAAACAGCAGTCTGTCTGGCAAACAGCAGTCTGTCTGGCAAACAGCAGTCTGTCTGGCAAACAGCAGTCAGTCTGGCAAACACCAGTCAGTCTGGCAAACACCAGTCAGTCTGGCAAACACCAGTCAGTCTGGCAAACAGCAGTCAGTCTGGCAAACACCAGTCAGTCTGGCAAACACCAGTCAGTCTGGCAAACACCAGTCAGTCTGGCAAACAGCAGTCAATCTGGCAAACAGCAGTCAGTCTGGCAAACAGCAGTCAGTCTGGCAAACAGAAGTCAGTCTGGCAAACAGAAGTCAGTCTGGCAAACAGCAGTCAGTCTGGCAAACAGAAGTCAGTCTGGCAAACAGAAGTCAGTCTGGCAAACAGCAGTCAGTCTGGCAAACAGCAGTCAGTCTGGCAAACAGCAGTCAGTCTGGCAAACAGCAGTCAGTCTGGCAAACAGCAGTCTGTCTGGCAAACAGCAGTCTGTCTGGCAAACAGCAGTCTGTCTGGCAAACAGCAGTCTGTCTGGCAAACAGCAGTCTGTCTGGCAAACAGCAGTCTGTCTGGCAAACAGCAGTCTGTCTGGCAAACAGCAGTCTGTCTGGCAAACAGCAGTCTGTCTGGCAAACAGCAGTCAGTCTGGCAAACACCAGTCAGTCTGGCAAACACCAGTCAGTCTGGCAAACAGCAGTCAGTCTGGCAAACAGCAGTCAGTCTGGCAAACACCAGTCAGTCTGGCAAACACCAGTCAGTCTGGCAAACACCAGTCAGTCTGGCAAACAGCAGTCAGTCTGGCAAACAGCAGTCAGTCTGGCAAACAGCAGTCAGTCTGGCAAACAGAAGTCAGTCTGGCAAACAGAAGTCAGTCTGGCAAACAGCAGTCAGTCTGGCAAACAGAAGTCAGTCTGGCAAACAGCAGTCAGTCTGGCAAACAGCAGTCAGTCTGGCAAACAGCAGTCAGTCTGGCAAACAGCAGTCAGTCTGGCAAACAGCAGTCAGTCTGGCAAACAGCAGTCAGTCTGGCAAACAGCAGTCAGTCTGGCAAACAGCAGTCAGTTTGGCAAACAGCAGTCAGTTTGGTAAACAGCAGTCAGTTTGGTAAACAGCAGTCAGTCTGGCAAACAGCAGTCAGTCTGACAAACAGCAGTCAGTCTGGCAAACAGCAGTCAGTCTGGCAAACAGCAGTCAGTCTGGCAAACAGCAGTCAGTCTGGCAAACAGCAGTCAGTCTGGCAAACAGCAGTCAGTCTGGCAAACAGCAGCCAGTCTGGCAAACAGCAGTCACCAGTCAGTCTGGCAAACAGCAGTCACCAATCAGTCTGGCAAACAGCAGTCACCAGTCAGTCTGGCAAACAGCAGTCACCAGTCAGTCTGGCAAACACCAGTCACCAGTCAGTCTGGCAAACACCAGTCACCAGTCAGTCTGGCAAACACAAGTCACCAGTCAGTCTGGCAAACAGCAGTCTGGCAAACAGCATTCTGGCAAACAGCAGTCAGTCTGGCAAACAGCAGTCAGTCTAGCAAACAGCAGTCAGTCTAGCAAACAGCAGTCAGTCTGGCAAACAGCAGTCAGTCTGGCAAACAGCAGTCAGTCTGGCAAACAGCAGTCAGTCTGGCAAACAGCAGTCACCAGTCAGTCTGGCAAACAGCAGTCACCAGTCAGTCTGGCAAACAGCAGTCACCAGTCAGTCTGGCAAACAGCAGTCACCAGTCAGTCTGGCAAACAGCAGTCACCAGTCAGTCTGGCAAACAGCAGTCACCAGTCAGTCTGGCAAACAGCAGTCACCAGTCAGTCTGGCAAACAGCAGTCACCAGTCAGTCTGGCAAACAGCAGTCACCAGTCTGTCTGGCAAACAGCAGTCTGTCTGGCAAACAGCAGTCTGTCTGGCAAACAGCAGTCTGTCTGGCAAACAGCAGTCTGTCTGGCAAACAGCAGTCTGTCTGGCAAACAGCAGTCTGTCTGGCAAACAGCAGTCTGTCTGGCAAACAGCAGTCTGTCTGGCAAACAGCAGTCTGTCTGGCAAACAGCAGTCTGTCTGGCAAACAGCAGTCTGTCTGGCAAACAGCAGTCTGTCTGGCAAACAGCAGTCTGTCTGGCAAACAGCAGTCTGTCTGGCAAACAGCAGTCAGTCTGGCAAACAGCAGTCAGTCTGGCAAACAGCAGTCAGTCTGGCAAACAGCAGTCAGTCTGGCAAACAGCAGTCAGTCTGGCAAACAGCAGTCAGTCTGGCAAACAGCAGTCAGTCTGGCAAACAGCAGTCAGTCTGGCAAACAGCAGTCAGTCTGGCAAACAGCAGTCAGTCTAGCAAACAGCAGTCAGTCTGGCAAACAGCAGTCAGTCTGGCAAACACCAGTCACCAGTCAGTCTGGCAAACACCAGTCACCAGTCAGTCTGGCAAACAGCAGTCACCAGTCAGTCTGGCAAACAGCAGTCACCAGTCAGTCTGGCAAACAGCAGTCAGTCTGGCAAACAGCAGTCAGTCTGGCAAACAGCAGTCAGTCTGGCAAACAGCAGTCAGTCTGGCAAACAGCAGTCACAAGTCAGTCTAGCAAACAGCAGTCACCAGTCAGTCTAGCAGTCACCAGTCAGTCTAGCAGTCACCTGTCAGTCTAGCAGTCACCTGTCAGTCTAGCAGTCACCAGTCAGTCTGGCAAACACCAGTCAGTCTGGCAAACACCAGTCAGTCTGGCAAACACCAGTCAGTCTGGCAAACACCAGTCACCAGTCAGTCTGGCAAACACCAGTCACCAGTCAGTCTGGCAAACACCAGTCACCAGTCAGTCTGGCAAACACCAGTCACCAGTCAGTCTGGCAAACACCAGTCACCAGTCAGTCTGGCAAACACCAGTCACCAGTCAGTCTGGCAAACAGCAGTCACCAGTCAGTCTGGCAAACACCAGTCACCAGTCAGTCTGGCAAACACCAGTCACCAGTCAGTCTGGCAAACAGCAGTCACCAGTCAGTCTGGCAAAAAGCAGTCTGTCTGGCAAACAGCAGTCAGTCTGGCAAACAGCAGTCAGTCTGGCAAACAGCAGTCAGTCTGGCAAACAGCAGTCAGTCTGGCAAACAGCAGTCAGTCTGGCAAACAGCAGTCAGTCTGGCAAACAGCAGTCAGTCTGGCAAACAGCAGTCAGTCTGGCAAACAGCAGTCAGTCTGGCAAACAGCAGTCAGTCTGGCAAACAGCAGTCAGTCTGGCAAACAGCAGTCAGTCTGGCAAACAGCAGTCAGTCTGGCAAACAGCAGTCAGTCTGGCAAACAGCAGTCAGTCTGGCAAACAGCAGTCAGTCTGGCAAACAGCAGTCAGTCTAGCAAACAGCAGTCAGTCTGGCAAACAGCAGTCAGTCTGGCAAACAGCAGTCACCAGTCAGTCTGGCAAACACCAGTCACCAGTCAGTCTGGCAAACACCAGTCACCAGTCAGTCTGGCAAACAGCAGTCACCAGTCAGTCTGGCAAACAGCAGTCAGTCTGGCAAACAGCAGTCAGTCTGGCAAACAGCAGTCACCAGTCAGTCCAGCAAACAGCAGTCACCAGTCAGTCTAGCAAACAGCAGTCACCAGTCAGTCTAGCAGTCACCAGTCAGTCTAGCAGTCACCTGTCAGTCCAGCAGTCACCAGTCAGTCTGGAAAACACCAGTCAGTCTGGCAAACACCAGTCAGTCTGGCAAACACCAGTCACCAGTCAGTCTGGCAAACACCAGTCACCAGTCAGTCTGGCAAACACCAGTCACCAGTCAGTCTGGCAAACACCAGTCACCAGTCAGTCTGGCAAACAGCAGTCACCAGTCAGTCTGGCAAACACCAGTCACCAGTCAGTCTGGCCAACACCAGTCACCAGTCAGTCTGGCAAACAGCAGTCACCAGTCAGTCTGGCAAACAGCAGTCTGTCTGGCAAACAGCAGTCTGTCTGGCAAACAGCAGTCAGTCTGGCAAACAGCAGTCAGTCTGGCAAACAGCAGTCAGTCTGGCAAACAGCAGTCAGTCTGGCAAACAGCAGTCAGTCTGGCAAACACCAGTCACCAGTCAGTCTGGCAAACACCAGTCACCAGTCAGTCTGGCAAACACCAGTCACCAGTCAGTCTGGCAAACACCAGTCACCAGTCAGTCTGGCAAACAGCAGTCACCAGTCAGTCTGGCCAACACCAGTCACCAGTCAGTCTGGCCAACAGCAGTCACCAGTCAGTCTGGCAAACAGCAGTCTGTCTGGCAAACAGCAGTCTGTCTGGCAAACAGCAGTCTGTCTGGCAAACAGCAGTCTGTCTGGCAAACAGCAGTCTGTCTGGCAAACAGCAGTCTGTCTGGCAAACAGCAGTCTGTCTGGCAAACAGCAGTCTGTCTGGCAAACAGCAGTCTGTCTGGCAAACAGCAGTCAGTCTGGCAAACAGCAGTCAGTCTGGCAAACAGCAGTCAGTCTGGCAAACAGCAGTCAGTCTGGCAAACAGCAGTCAGTCTGGCAAACAGCAGTCAGTCTGGCAAACAGCAGTCAGTCTGGCAAACAGCAGTCAGTCTGGCAAACAGCAGTCAGTCTGGCAAACAGCAGTCAGTCTGGCAAACAGCAGTCAGTCTGGCAAACAGCAGTCAGTCTGGCAAACAGCAGTCAGTCTGGCAAACAGCAGTCAGTCTGGCAAACAGCAGTCAGTCTGGCAAACAGCAGTCAGTCTGGCAAACAGCAGTCAGTCTGGCAAACAGCAGTCAGTCTGGCAAACAGCAGTCAGTCTGGCAAACAGCAGTCAGTCTGGCAAACAGCAGTCAGTCTAGCAAACAGCAGTCAGTCTGGCAAACACCAGTCACCAGTCAGTCTGGCAAACAGCAGTCAGTCTGGCAAACAGCAGTCAGTCTAGCAAACAGCAGTCAGTCTGGCAAACACCAGTCACCAGTCAGTCTGGCAAACACCAGTCAGTCTGGCAAACAGCAGTCAGTCTGGCAAACAGCAGTCACAAGTCAGTCTAGCAAACAGCAGTCACCAGTCAGTCTAGCAAACAGCAGTCACCAGTCAGTCTAGCAGTCACCAGTCAGTCTAGCAGTCACCTGTCAGTCCAGCAGTCACCTGTCAGTCTGGAAAACACCAGTCAGTCTGGCAAACACCAGTCAGTCTGGCAAACACCAGTCACCAGTCAGTCTGGCAAACACCAGTCACCAGTCAGTCTGGCAAACACCAGTCACCAGTCAGTCTGGCAAACACCAGTCACCAGTCAGTCTGGCAAACACCAGTCACCAGTCAGTCTGGCAAACAGCAGTCACCAGTCAGTCTGGCAAACACCAGTCACCAGTCAGTCTGGCCAACACCAGTCACCAGTCAGTCTGGCAAACAGCAGTCACCAGTCAGTCTGGCAAACAGCAGTCTGTCTGGCAAACAGCAGTCTGTCTGGCAAACAGCAGTCAGTCTGGCAAACAGCAGTCAGTCTGGCAAACAGCAGTCAGTCTGGCAAACAGCAGTCAGTCTGGCAAACAGCAGTCAGTCTGGCAAACAGCAGTCAGTCTGAAAAACACCAGTCACCAGTCAGTCTGGCAAACACCAGTCACCAGTCAGTCTGGCAAACACCAGTCACCAGTCAGTCTGGCAAACACCAGTCACCAGTCAGTCTGGCAAACAGCAGTCACCAGTCAGTCTGGCAAACACCAGTCACCAGTCAGTCTGGCCAACACCAGTCACCAGTCAGTCTGGCAAACAGCAGTCACCAGTCAGTCTGGCAAACAGCAGTCTGTCTGGCAAACAGCAGTCTGTCTGGCAAACAGCAGTCTGTCTGGCAAACAGCAGTCTGTCTGGCAAACAGCAGTCAGTCTGGCAAACAGCAGTCAGTCTGGCAAACAGCAGTCAGTCTGGCAAACAGCAGTCAGTCTGGCAAACAGCAGTCAGTCTGGCAAACAGCAGTCACCAGTCAGTCTGGCAAACAGCAGTCACCAGTCAGTCTGGCAAACAGCAGTCACCAGTCAGTCTGGCAAACAGCAGTCACCAGTCAGTCTGGCAAACAGCAGTCACCAGTCAGTCTGGCAAACAGCAGTCACCAGTCAGTCTGGCAAACAGCAGTCACCAGTCAGTCTGGCAAACAGCAGTCACCAGTCAGTCTGGCAAACAGCAGTCACCAGTCAGTCTGGCAAACAGCAGTCAGTCTGGCAAACAGCAGTCACCAGTCAGTCTGGCAAACAGCAGTCAGTCTGGCAAACAGCAGTCTGTCTGGCAAACAGCAGTCTGTCTGGCAAACAGCAGTCTGTCTGGCAAACAGCAGTCTGTCTGGCAAACAGCAGTCTGTCTGGCAAACAGCAGTCTGTCTGGCAAACAGCAGTCTGTCTGGCAAACAGCAGTCTGTCTGGCAAACAGCAGTCTGTCTGGCAAACAGCAGTCTGTCTGGCAAACAGCAGTCAGTCTGGCAAACAGCAGTCAGTCTGGCAAACAGCAGTCACCAGTCAGTCTGGCAAACAGCAGTCACCAGTCAGTCTGGCAAACAGCAGTCACCAGTCAGTCTGGCAAACAGCAGTCACCAGTCAGTCTGGCAAACAGCAGTCACCAGTCAGTCTGGCAAACAGCAGTCACCAGTCAGTCTGGCAAACAGCAGTCACCAGTCAGTCTGGCAAACAGCAGTCACCAGTCAGTCTGGCAAACAGCAGTCACCAGTCAGTCTGGCAAACAGCAGTCACCAGTCAGTCTGGCAAACAGCAGTCACCAGTCAGTCTGGCAAACAGCAGTCACCAGTCAGTCTGGCAAACAGCAGTCACCAGTCAGTCTGGCAAACAGCAGTCACCAGTCAGTCTGGCAAACAGCAGTCACCAGTCAGTCTGGCAAACAGCAGTCACCAGTCAGTCTGGCAAACAGCAGTCACCAGTCAGTCTGGCAAACAGCAGTCACCAGTCAGTCTGGCAAACAGCAGTCACCAGTCAGTCTGGCAAACAGCAGTCACCAGTCAGTCTGGCAAACAGCAGTCACCAGTCAGTCTGGCAAACAGCAGTCACCAGTCAGTCTGGCAAACAGCAGTCACCAGTCAGTCTGGCAAACAGCAGTCACCAGTCAGTCTGGCAAACAGCAGTCTGTCTGGCAAACAGCAGTCTGTCTGGCAAACAGCAGTCTGTCTGGCAAACAGCAGTCTGTCTGGCAAACAGCAGTCAGTCTGGCAAACAGCAGTCAGTCTGGCAAACAGCAGTCAGTCTGGCAAACAGCAGTCAGTCTGGCAAACACCAGTCACCAGTCAGTCTGGCAAACAGCAGTCACCAGTCAGTCTGGCAAACAGCAGTCACCAGTCAGTCTGGCAAACAGCAGTCACCAGTCAGTCTGGCAAACAGCAGTCACCAGTCAGTCTGGCAAACAGCAGTCACCAGTCAGTCTGGCAAACAGCAGTCACCAGTCAGTCTGGCAAACAGCAGTCACCAGTCAGTCTGGCAAACAGCAGTCACCAGTCAGTCTGGCAAACAGCAGTCACCAGTCAGTCTGGCAAACAGCAGTCACCAGTCAGTCTGGCAAACAGCAGTCACCAGTCAGTCTGGCAAACAGCAGTCAGTCTGGCAAACAGCAGTCAGTCTGGCAAACAGCAGTCAGTCTGGCAAACAGCAGTCAGTCTGGCAAACAGCAGTCAGTCTGGCAAACAGCAGTCAGTCTGGCAAACAGCAGTCAATCTGGCAAACAGCAGTCAGTCTAGCAAACAGCAGTCACCAGTCAGTCTAGCAAACAGCAGTCACCAGTCAGTCTAGCAAACAGCAGTCACCAGTCAGTCTAGCAAACAGCAGTCACCAGTCAGTCTAGCAAACAGCAGTCACCAGTCAGTCTAGCAAACAGCAGTCACCAGTCAGTCTAGCAAACAGCAGTCACCAGTCAGTCTAGCAAACAGCAGTCACCAGTCAGTCTAGCAAACAGCAGTCACCAGTCAGTCTGGCAAACAGCAGTCACCAGTCAGTCTGGCAAACAGCAGTCACCAGTCAGTCTGGCAAACAGCAGTCACCAGTCAGTCTGGCAAACAGCAGTCACCAGTCAGTCTGGCAAACAGCAGTCACCAGTCAGTCTGGCAAACAGCAGTCTGTCTGGCAAACAGCAGTCTGTCTGGCAAACAGCAGTCTGTCTGGCAAACAGCAGTCTGTCTGGCAAACAGCAGTCAGTCTGGCAAACAGCAGTCAGTCTGGCAAACAGCAGTCAGTCTGGCAAACAGCAGTCAGTCTGGCAAACAGCAGTCAGTCTGGCAAACAGCAGTCAGTCTGGCAAACAGCAGTCAGTCTGGCAAACAGCAGTCAGTCTGGCAAACAGCAGTCAGTCTGGCAAACAGCAGTCAGTCTGGCAAACAGCAGTCAGTCTGGCAAACAGCAGTCAGTCTAGCAAACAGCAGTCAGTCTGGCAAACAGCAGTCAGTCTGGCAAACAGCAGTCACCAGTCAGTCTGGCAAACACCAGTCACCAGTCAGTCTGGCAAACACCAGTCACCAGTCAGTCTGGCAAACAGCAGTCACCAGTCAGTCTGGCAAACAGCAGTCAGTCTGGCAAACAGCAGTCAGTCTGGCAAACAGCAGTCACAAGTCAGTCTAGCAAACAGCAGTCACCAGTCAGTCTAGCAAACAGCAGTCACCAGTCAGTCTAGCAGTCACCAGTCAGTCTAGCAGTCACCTGTCAGTCCAGCAGTCACCAGTCAGTCTGGAAAACACCAGTCAGTCTGGCAAACACCAGTCAGTCTGGCAAACACCAGTCACCAGTCAGTCTGGCAAACACCAGTCACCAGTCAGTCTGGCAAACACCAGTCACCAGTCAGTCTGGCAAACACCAGTCACCAGTCAGTCTGGCAAACAGCAGTCACCAGTCAGTCTGGCAAACACCAGTCACCAGTCAGTCTGGCCAACACCAGTCACCAGTCAGTCTGGCAAACAGCAGTCACCAGTCAGTCTGGCAAACAGCAGTCTGTCTGGCAAACAGCAGTCTGTCTGGCAAACAGCAGTCTGTCTGGCAAACAGCAGTCTGTCTGGCAAACAGCAGTCTGTCTGGCAAACAGCAGTCAGTCTGGCAAACAGCAGTCAGTCTGGCAAACAGCAGTCAGTCTGGCAAACAGCAGTCAGTCTGGCAAACAGTAGTCAGTCTGGCAAACACCAGTCACCAGTCAGTCTGGCAAACACCAGTCACCAGTCAGTCTGGCAAACACCAGTCACCAGTCAGTCTGGCAAACACCAGTCACCAGTCAGTCTGGCAAACACCAGTCACCAGTCAGTCTGGCCAACACCAGTCACCAGTCAGTCTGGCAAACAGCAGTCACCAGTCAGTCTGGCAAACAGCAGTCTGTCTGGCAAACAGCAGTCAGTCTGGCAAAAAGCAGTCAGTCTGGCAAACAGCAGTCAGTTTGGCAAACAGCAGTCAGTTTGGTAAACAGCAGTCAGTTTGGTAAACAGCAGTCAGTCTGGCAAACAGCAGTCAGTCTGACAAACAGCAGTCAGTCTGGCAAACAGCAGTCAGTCTGGCAAACAGCAGTCAGTCTGGCAAACAGCAGTCAGTCTGGCAAACAGCAGTCAGTCTGGCAAACAGCAGTCAGTCTGGCAAACAGCAGCCAGTCTGGCAAACAGCAGTCACCAGTCAGTCTGGCAAACAGCAGTCACCAATCAGTCTGGCAAACAGCAGTCACCAGTCAGTCTGGCAAACAGCAGTCACCAGTCAGTCTGGCAAACACCAGTCACCAGTCAGTCTGGCAAACACCAGTCACCAGTCAGTCTGGCAAACGCAAGTCACCAGTCAGTCTGGCAAACAGCAGTCTGGCAAACAGCATTCTGGCAAACAGCAGTCAGTCTGGCAAACAGCAGTCAGTCTAGCAAACAGCAGTCAGTCTAGCAAACAGCAGTCAGTCTGGCAAACAGCAGTCAGTCTGGCAAACAGCAGTCAGTCTGGCAAACAGCAGTCAGTCTGGCAAACAGCAGTCACCAGTCAGTCTGGCAAACAGCAGTCACCAGTCAGTCTGGCAAACAGCAGTCACCAGTCAGTCTGGCAAACAGCAGTCACCAGTCAGTCTGGCAAACAGCAGTCACCAGTCAGTCTGGCAAACAGCAGTCACCAGTCAGTCTGGCAAACAGCAGTCACCAGTCAGTCTGGCAAACAGCAGTCACCAGTCAGTCTGGCAAACAGCAGTCACCAGTCTGTCTGGCAAACAGCAGTCTGTCTGGCAAACAGCAGTCTGTCTGGCAAACAGCAGTCTGTCTGGCAAACAGCAGTCTGTCTGGCAAACAGCAGTCTGTCTGGCAAACAGCAGTCTGTCTGGCAAACAGCAGTCTGTCTGGCAAACAGCAGTCTGTCTGGCAAACAGCAGTCTGTCTGGCAAACAGCAGTCTGTCTGGCAAACAGCAGTCTGTCTGGCAAACAGCAGTCTGTCTGGCAAACAGCAGTCTGTCTGGCAAACAGCAGTCTGTCTGGCAAACAGCAGTCAGTCTGGCAAACAGCAGTCAGTCTGGCAAACAGCAGTCAGTCTGGCAAACAGCAGTCAGTCTGGCAAACAGCAGTCAGTCTGGCAAACAGCAGTCAGTCTGGCAAACAGCAGTCAGTCTGGCAAACAGCAGTCAGTCTGGCAAACAGCAGTCAGTCTGGCAAACAGCAGTCAGTCTAGCAAACAGCAGTCAGTCTGGCAAACAGCAGTCAGTCTGGCAAACACCAGTCACCAGTCAGTCTGGCAAACACCAGTCACCAGTCAGTCTGGCAAACACCAGTCACCAGTCAGTCTGGCAAACAGCAGTCACCAGTCAGTCTGGCAAACAGCAGTCAGTCTGGCAAACAGCAGTCAGTCTGGCAAACAGCAGTCAGTCTGGCAAACAGCAGTCAGTCTGGCAAACAGCAGTCACAAGTCAGTCTAGCAAACAGCAGTCACCAGTCAGTCTAGCAAACAGCAGTCACCAGTCAGTCTAGCAGTCACCAGTCAGTCTAGCAGTCACCTGTCAGTCTAGCAGTCACCTGTCAGTCTAGCAGTCACCAGTCAGTCTGGCAAACACCAGTCAGTCTGGCAAACACCAGTCAGTCTGGCAAACACCAGTCAGTCTGGCAAACACCAGTCACCAGTCAGTCTGGCAAACACCAGTCACCAGTCAGTCTGGCAAACACCAGTCACCAGTCAGTCTGGCAAACACCAGTCACCAGTCAGTCTGGCAAACACCAGTCACCAGTCAGTCTGGCAAACAGCAGTCACCAGTCAGTCTGGCAAACACCAGTCACCAGTCAGTCTGGCAAACACCAGTCACCAGTCAGTCTGGCAAACAGCAGTCACCAGTCAGTCTGGCAAAAAGCAGTCTGTCTGGCAAACAGCAGTCTGTCTGGCAAACAGCAGTCAGTCTGGCAAACAGCAGTCAGTCTGGCAAACAGCAGTCAGTCTGGCAAACAGCAGTCAGTCTGGCAAACAGCAGTCAGTCTGGCAAACAGCAGTCAGTCTGGCAAACAGCAGTCAGTCTGGCAAACAGCAGTCAGTCTGGCAAACAGCAGTCAGTCTGGCAAACAGCAGTCAGTCTGGCAAACAGCAGTCAGTCTGGCAAACAGCAGTCAGTCTGGCAAACAGCAGTCAGTCTGGCAAACAGCAGTCAGTCTGGCAAACAGCAGTCAGTCTGGCAAACAGCAGTCAGTCTGGCAAACAGCAGTCAGTCTGGCAAACAGCAGTCAGTCTGGCAAACAGCAGTCAGTCTAGCAAACAGCAGTCAGTCTGGCAAACAGCAGTCAGTCTGGCAAACAGCAGTCACCAGTCAGTCTGGCAAACACCAGTCACCAGTCAGTCTGGCAAACACCAGTCACCAGTCAGTCTGGCAAACAGCAGTCACCAGTCAGTCTGGCAAACAGCAGTCAGTCTGGCAAACAGCAGTCAGTCTGGCAAACAGCAGTCACCAGTCAGTCCAGCAAACAGCAGTCACCAGTCAGTCTAGCAAACAGCAGTCACCAGTCAGTCTAGCAGTCACCAGTCAGTCTAGCAGTCACCTGTCAGTCCAGCAGTCACCAGTCAGTCTGGAAAACACCAGTCAGTCTGGCAAACACCAGTCAGTCTGGCAAACACCAGTCACCAGTCAGTCTGGCAAACACCAGTCACCAGTCAGTCTGGCAAACACCAGTCACCAGTCAGTCTGGCAAACACCAGTCACCAGTCAGTCTGGCAAACAGCAGTCACCAGTCAGTCTGGCAAACACCAGTCACCAGTCAGTCTGGCCAACACCAGTCACCAGTCAATCTGGCAAACAGCAGTCACCAGTCAGTCTGGCAAACAGCAGTCTGTCTGGCAAACAGCAGTCTGTCTGGCAAACAGCAGTCAGTCTGGCAAACAGCAGTCAGTCTGGCAAACAGCAGTCAGTCTGGCAAACAGCAGTCAGTCTGGCAAACAGCAGTCAGTCTGGCAAACACCAGTCACCAGTCAGTCTGGCAAACACCAGTCACCAGTCAGTCTGGCAAACACCAGTCACCAGTCAGTCTGGCAAACACCAGTCACCAGTCAGTCTGGCAAACAGCAGTCACCAGTCAGTCTGGCCAACACCAGTCACCAGTCAGTCTGGCCAACAGCAGTCACCAGTCAGTCTGGCAAACAGCAGTCTGTCTGGCAAACAGCAGTCTGTCTGGCAAACAGCAGTCTGTCTGGCAAACAGCAGTCTGTCTGGCAAACAGCAGTCTGTCTGGCAAACAGCAGTCTGTCTGGCAAACAGCAGTCTGTCTGGCAAACAGCAGTCTGTCTGGCAAACAGCAGTCTGTCTGGCAAACAGCAGTCTGTCTGGCAAACAGCAGTCAGTCTGGCAAACAGCAGTCAGTCTGGCAAACAGCAGTCAGTCTGGCAAACAGCAGTCAGTCTGGCAAACAGCAGTCAGTCTGGCAAACAGCAGTCAGTCTGGCAAACAGCAGTCAGTCTGGCAAACAGCAGTCAGTCTGGCAAACAGCAGTCAGTCTGGCAAACAGCAGTCAGTCTGGCAAACAGCAGTCAGTCTGGCAAACAGCAGTCAGTCTGGCAAACAGCAGTCAGTCTGGCAAACAGCAGTCAGTCTGGCAAACAGCAGTCAGTCTGGCAAACAGCAGTCAGTCTGGCAAACAGCAGTCAGTCTGGCAAACAGCAGTCAGTCTGGCAAACAGCAGTCAGTCTGGCAAACAGCAGTCAGTCTGGCAAACAGCAGTCAGTCTGGCAAACAGCAGTCAGTCTAGCAAACAGCAGTCAGTCTGGCAAACACCAGTCACCAGTCAGTCTGGCAAACAGCAGTCAGTCTGGCAAACAGCAGTCAGTCTAGCAAACAGCAGTCAGTCTGGCAAACACCAGTCACCAGTCAGTCTGGCAAACACCAGTCAGTCTGGCAAACAGCAGTCAGTCTGGCAAACAGCAGTCACAAGTCAGTCTAGCAAACAGCAGTCACCAGTCAGTCTAGCAAACAGCAGTCACCAGTCAGTCTAGCAGTCACCAGTCAGTCTAGCAGTCACCTGTCAGTCCAGCAGTCACCTGTCAGTCTGGAAAACACCAGTCAGTCTGGCAAACACCAGTCAGTCTGGCAAACACCAGTCACCAGTCAGTCTGGCAAACACCAGTCACCAGTCAGTCTGGCAAACACCAGTCACCAGTCAGTCTGGCAAACACCAGTCACCAGTCAGTCTGGCAAACACCAGTCACCAGTCAGTCTGGCAAACAGCAGTCACCAGTCAGTCTGGCAAACACCAGTCACCAGTCAGTCTGGCCAACACCAGTCACCAGTCAGTCTGGCAAACAGCAGTCACCAGTCAGTCTGGCAAACAGCAGTCTGTCTGGCAAACAGCAGTCTGTCTGGCAAACAGCAGTCAGTCTGGCAAACAGCAGTCAGTCTGGCAAACAGCAGTCAGTCTGGCAAACAGCAGTCAGTCTGGCAAACAGCAGTCAGTCTGGCAAACAGCAGTCAGTCTGAAAAACACCAGTCACCAGTCAGTCTGGCAAACACCAGTCACCAGTCAGTCTGGCAAACACCAGTCACCAGTCAGTCTGGCAAACACCAGTCACCAGTCAGTCTGGCAAACAGCAGTCACCAGTCAGTCTGGCAAACACCAGTCACCAGTCAGTCTGGCCAACACCAGTCACCAGTCAGTCTGGCAAACAGCAGTCACCAGTCAGTCTGGCAAACAGCAGTCTGTCTGGCAAACAGCAGTCTGTCTGGCAAACAGCAGTCTGTCTGGCAAACAGCAGTCTGTCTGGCAAACAGCAGTCAGTCTGGCAAACAGCAGTCAGTCTGGCAAACAGCAGTCAGTCTGGCAAACAGCAGTCAGTCTGGCAAACAGCAGTCAGTCTGGCAAACAGCAGTCACCAGTCAGTCTGGCAAACAGCAGTCACCAGTCAGTCTGGCAAACAGCAGTCACCAGTCAGTCTGGCAAACAGCAGTCACCAGTCAGTCTGGCAAACAGCAGTCACCAGTCAGTCTGGCAAACAGCAGTCACCAGTCAGTCTGGCAAACAGCAGTCACCAGTCAGTCTGGCAAACAGCAGTCAGTCTGGCAAACAGCAGTCTGTCTGGCAAACAGCAGTCTGTCTGGCAAACAGCAGTCTGTCTGGCAAACAGCAGTCTGTCTGGCAAACAGCAGTCTGTCTGGCAAACAGCAGTCAGTCTGGCAAACAGCAGTCAGTCTGGCAAACAGCAGTCAGTCTGGCAAACAGCAGTCAGTCTGGCAAACAGCAGTCAGTCTGGCAAACAGCAGTCAGTCTGAAAAACACCAGTCACCAGTCAGTCTGGCAAACACCAGTCACCAGTCAGTCTGGCAAACACCAGTCACCAGTCAGTCTGGCAATCACCAGTCACCAGTCAGTCTGGCAAACAGCAGTCACCAGTCAGTCTGGCAAACACCAGTCACCAGTCAGTCTGGCCAACACCAGTCACCAGTCAGTCTGGCAAACAGCAGTCACCAGTCAGTCTGGCAAACAGCAGTCTGTCTGGCAAACAGCAGTCTGTCTGGCAAACAGCAGTCTGTCTGGCAAACAGCAGTCTGTCTGGCAAACAGCAGTCAGTCTGGCAAACAGCAGTCAGTCTGGCAAACAGCAGTCAGTCTGGCAAACAGCAGTCAGTCTGGCAAACAGCAGTCAGTCTGGCAAACAGCAGTCACCAGTCAGTCTGGCAAACAGCAGTCACCAGTCAGTCTGGCAAACAGCAGTCACCAGTCAGTCTGGCAAACAGCAGTCACCAGTCAGTCTGGCAAACAGCAGTCACCAGTCAGTCTGGCAAACAGCAGTCACCAGTCAGTCTGGCAAACAGCAGTCACCAGTCAGTCTGGCAAACAGCAGTCACCAGTCAGTCTGGCAAACAGCAGTCACCAGTCAGTCTGGCAAACAGCAGTCAGTCTGGCAAACAGCAGTCACCAGTCAGTCTGGCAAACAGCAGTCAGTCTGGCAAACAGCAGTCTGTCTGGCAAACAGCAGTCTGTCTGGCAAACAGCAGTCTGTCTGGCAAACAGCAGTCTGTCTGGCAAACAGCAGTCTGTCTGGCAAACAGCAGTCTGTCTGGCAAACAGCAGTCTGTCTGGCAAACAGCAGTCTGTCTGGCAAACAGCAGTCTGTCTGGCAAACAGCAGTCTGTCTGGCAAACAGCAGTCAGTCTGGCAAACAGCAGTCAGTCTGGCAAACAGCAGTCACCAGTCAGTCTGGCAAACAGCAGTCACCAGTCAGTCTGGCAAACAGCAGTCACCAGTCAGTCTGGCAAACAGCAGTCACCAGTCAGTCTGGCAAACAGCAGTCACCAGTCAGTCTGGCAAACAGCAGTCACCAGTCAGTCTGGCAAACAGCAGTCACCAGTCAGTCTGGCAAACAGCAGTCACCAGTCAGTCTGGCAAACAGCAGTCACCAGTCAGTCTGGCAAACAGCAGTCACCAGTCAGTCTGGCAAACAGCAGTCACCAGTCAGTCTGGCAAACAGCAGTCACCAGTCAGTCTGGCAAACAGCAGTCACCAGTCAGTCTGGCAAACAGCAGTCACCAGTCAGTCTGGCAAACAGCAGTCACCAGTCAGTCTGGCAAACAGCAGTCACCAGTCAGTCTGGCAAACAGCAGTCACCAGTCAGTCTGGCAAACAGCAGTCACCAGTCAGTCTGGCAAACAGCAGTCACCAGTCAGTCTGGCAAACAGCAGTCACCAGTCAGTCTGGCAAACAGCAGTCACCAGTCAGTCTGGCAAACAGCAGTCACCAGTCAGTCTGGCAAACAGCAGTCACCAGTCAGTCTGGCAAACAGCAGTCTGTCTGGCAAACAGCAGTCTGTCTGGCAAACAGCAGTCTGTCTGGCAAACAGCAGTCTGTCTGGCAAACAGCAGTCAGTCTGGCAAACAGCAGTCAGTCTGGCAAACAGCAGTCAGTCTGGCAAACAGCAGTCAGTCTGGCAAACACCAGTCACCAGTCAGTCTGGCAAACAGCAGTCACCAGTCAGTCTGGCAAACAGCAGTCACCAGTCAGTCTGGCAAACAGCAGTCACCAGTCAGTCTGGCAAACAGCAGTCACCAGTCAGTCTGGCAAACAGCAGTCACCAGTCAGTCTGGCAAACAGCAGTCACCAGTCAGTCTGGCAAACAGCAGTCACCAGTCAGTCTGGCAAACAGCAGTCACCAGTCAGTCTGGCAAACAGCAGTCACCAGTCAGTCTGGCAAACAGCAGTCACCAGTCAGTCTGGCAAACAGCAGTCACCAGTCAGTCTGGCAAACAGCAGTCAGTCTGGCAAACAGCAGTCAGTCTGGCAAACAGCAGTCAGTCTGGCAAACAGCAGTCAGTCTGGCAAACAGCAGTCAGTCTGGCAAACAGCAGTCAGTCTGGCAAACAGCAGTCAATCTGGCAAACAGCAGTCAGTCTAGCAAACAGCA
The DNA here is from genome assembly GCF_040206685.1 of Ascaphus truei. Taxonomy (NCBI): domain Eukaryota; kingdom Metazoa; phylum Chordata; class Amphibia; order Anura; family Ascaphidae; genus Ascaphus; species Ascaphus truei. Next base: position 7,631 of record NW_027455988.1, on the reverse strand, counting down.
GTCACCAGTCAGTCTAGCAAACAGCAGTCACCAGTCAGTCTAGCAAACAGCAGTCACCAGTCAGTCTGGCAAACAGCAGTCACCAGTCAGTCTGGCAAACAGCAGTCACCAGTCAGTCTGGCAAACAGCAGTCACCAGTCAGTCTGGCAAACAGCAGTCACCAGTCAGTCTGGCAAACAGCAGTCACCAGTCAGTCTGGCAAACAGCAGTCTGTCTGGCAAACAGCAGTCTGTCTGGCAAACAGCAGTCTGTCTGGCAAACAGCAGTCTGTCTGGCAAACAGCAGTCAGTCTGGCAAACAGCAGTCAGTCTGGCAAACAGCAGTCAGTCTGGCAAACAGCAGTCAGTCTGGCAAACAGCAGTCAGTCTGGCAAACAGCAGTCAGTCTGGCAAACAGCAGTCAGTCTGGCAAACAGCAGTCAGTCTGGCAAACAGCAGTCAGTCTGGCAAACAGCAGTCAGTCTGGCAAACAGCAGTCAGTCTGGCAAACAGCAGTCAGTCTGGCAAACAGCAGTCAGTCTAGCAAACAGCAGTCAGTCTGGCAAACAGCAGTCAGTCTGGCAAACAGCAGTCACCAGTCAGTCTGGCAAACACCAGTCACCAGTCAGTCTGGCAAACACCAGTCACCAGTCAGTCTGGCAAACAGCAGTCACCAGTCAGTCTGGCAAACAGCAGTCAGTCTGGCAAACAGCAGTCAGTCTGGCAAACAGCAGTCACAAGTCAGTCTAGCAAACAGCAGTCACCAGTCAGTCTAGCAAACAGCAGTCACCAGTCAGTCTAGCAGTCACCAGTCAGTCTAGCAGTCACCTGTCAGTCCAGCAGTCACCAGTCAGTCTGGAAAACACCAGTCAGTCTGGCAAACACCAGTCAGTCTGGCAAACACCAGTCACCAGTCAGTCTGGCAAACACCAGTCACCAGTCAGTCTGGCAAACACCAGTCACCAGTCAGTCTGGCCAACACCAGTCACCAGTCAGTCTGGCAAACAGCAGTCACCAGTCAGTCTGGCAAACAGCAGTCTGTCTGGCAAACAGCAGTCTGTCTGGCAAACAGCAGTCTGTCTGGCAAACAGCAGTCTGTCTGGCAAACAGCAGTCTGTCTGGCAAACAGCAGTCAGTCTGGCAAACAGCAGTCAGTCTGGCAAACAGCAGTCAGTCTGGCAAACAGCAGTCAGTCTGGCAAACAGTAGTCAGTCTGGCAAACACCAGTCACCAGTCAGTCTGGCAAACACCAGTCACCAGTCAGTCTGGCAAACACCAGTCACCAGTCAGTCTGGCAAACACCAGTCACCAGTCAGTCTGGCAAACACCAGTCACCAGTCAGTCTGGCCAACACCAGTCACCAGTCAGTCTGGCAAACAGCAGTCACCAGTCAGTCTGGCAAACAGCAGTCTGTCTGGCAAACAGCAGTCAGTCTGGCAAACAGCAGTCAGTCTGGCAAACAGCAGTCAGTCTGGCAAACAGCAGTCAGTCTGGCAAACAGCAGTCAGTCTGGCAAACAGCAGTCAGTCTGGCAAACAGCAGTCAGTTTGGCAAACAGCAGTCAGTTTGGTAAACAGCAGTCAGTCTGGCAAACAGCAGTCAGTCTGGCAAACACCAGTCACCAGTCAGTCTGGCAAACACCAGTCACCAGTCAGTCTGGCAAACACCAGTCACCAGTCAGTCTGGCAAACACCAGTCACCAGTCAGTCTGGCAAACAGCAGTCACCAGTCAGTCTGGCAAACACCAGTCACCAGTCAGTCTGGCCAACACCAGTCACCAGTCAGTCTGGCAAACAGCAGTCACCAGTCAGTCTGGCAAACAGCAGTCTGTCTGGCAAACAGCAGTCTGTCTGGCAAACAGCAGTCAGTCTGGCAAACAGCAGTCAGTCTGGCAAACAGCAGTCAGTCTGGCAAACAGCAGTCAGTCTGGCAAACAGCAGTCAGTCTGGCAAACAGCAGTCAGTCTGGCAAACACCAGTCACCAGTCAGTCTGGCAAACACCAGTCACCAGTCAGTCTGGCAAACACCAGTCACCAGTCAGTCTGGCAAACACCAGTCACCAGTCAGTCTGGCAAACAGCAGTCACCAGTCAGTCTGGCAAACACCAGTCACCAGTCAGTCTGGCCAACACCAGTCACCAGTCAGTCTGGCAAACAGCAGTCACCAGTCAGTCTGGCAAACAGCAGTCTGTCTGGCAAACAGCAGTCTGTCTGGCAAACAGCAGTCTGTCTGGCAAACAGCAGTCTGTCTGGCAAACAGCAGTCAGTCTGGCAAACAGCAGTCAGTCTGGCAAACAGCAGTCAGTCTGGCAAACAGCAGTCAGTCTGGCAAACACCAGTCACCAGTCAGTCTGGCAAACAGCAGTCACCAGTCAGTCTGGCAAACAGCAGTCACCAGTCAGTCTGGCAAACAGCAGTCACCAGTCAGTCTGGCAAACAGCAGTCACCAGTCAGTCTGGCAAACAGCAGTCACCAGTCAGTCTGGCAAACAGCAGTCACCAGTCAGTCTGGCAAACAGCAGTCACCAGTCAGTCTGGCAAACAGCAGTCACCAGTCAGTCTGGCAAACAGCAGTCTGTCTGGCAAACAGCAGTCTGTCTGGCAAACAGCAGTCTGTCTGGCAAACAGCAGTCAGTCTGGCAAACAGCAGTCACCAGTCAGTCTGGCAAACAGCAGTCACCAGTCAGTCTGGCAAACAGCAGTCACCAGTCAGTCTGGCAAACAGCAGTCTGTCTGGCAAACAGCAGTCTGTCTGGCAAACAGCAGTCTGTCTGGCAAACAGCAGTCAGTCTGGCAAACAGCAGTCAGTCTGGCAAACAGCAGTCAGTCTGGCAAACAGCAGTCAGTCTGGCAAACAGCAGTCACCAGTCAGTCTGGCAAACAGCAGTCACCAGTCAGTCTGGCAAACAGCAGTCACCAGTCAGTCTGGCAAACAGCAGTCACCAGTCAGTCTGGCAAACAGCAGTCACCAGTCAGTCTGGCAAACAGCAGTCACCAGTCAGTCTGGCAAACAGCAGTCACCAGTCAGTCTGGCAAACAGCAGTCACCAGTCAGTCTGGCAAACAGCAGTCACCAGTCAGTCTGGCAAACAGCAGTCACCAGTCAGTCTGGCAAACAGCAGTCAGTCTGGCAAACAGCAGTCTGTCTGGCAAACAGCAGTCTGTCTGGCAAACAGCAGTCTGTCTGGCAAACAGCAGTCTGTCTGGCAAACAGCAGTCTGTCTGGCAAACAGCAGTCTGTCTGGCAAACAGCAGTCTGTCTGGCAAACAGCAGTCTGTCTGGCAAACAGCAGTCTGTCTGGCAAACAGCAGTCTGTCTGGCAAACAGCAGTCTGTCTGGCAAACAGCAGTCTGTCTGGCAAACAGCAGTCTGTCTGGCAAACAGCAGTCTGTCTGGCAAACAGCAGTCTGTCTGGCAAACAGCAGTCAGTCTGGCAAACAGCAGTCACCAGTCAGTCTGGCAAACAGCAGTCACCAGTCAGTCTGGCAAACAGCAGTCACCAGTCAGTCTGGCAAACAGCAGTCACCAGTCAGTCTGGCAAACAGCAGTCACCAGTCAGTCTGGCAAACAGCAGTCACCAGTCAGTCTGGCAAACAGCAGTCACCAGTCAGTCTGGCAAACAGCAGTCACCAGTCAGTCTGGCAAACAGCAGTCACCAGTCAGTCTGGCAAACAGCAGTCACCAGTCAGTCTGGCAAACAGCAGTCACCAGTCAGTCTGGCAAACAGCAGTCACCAGTCAGTCTGGCAAACAGCAGTCACCAGTCAGTCTGGCAAACAGCAGTCACCAGTCAGTCTGGCAAACAGCAGTCACCAGTCAGTCTGGCAAACAGCAGTCACCAGTCAGTCTGGCAAACAGCAGTCTGTCTGGCAAACAGCAGTCTGTCTGGCAAACAGCAGTCTGTCTGGCAAACAGCAGTCTGTCTGGCAAACAGCAGTCAGTCTGGCAAACAGCAGTCAGTCTGGCAAACAGCAGTCAGTCTGGCAAACAGCAGTCAGTCTGGCAAACAGCAGTCAGTCTGGCAAACACCAGTCACCAGTCAGTCTGGCAAACACCAGTCACCAGTCAGTCTGGCAAACAGCAGTCACCAGTCAGTCTGGCAAACACCAGTCACCAGTCAGTCTGGCAAACACCAGTCACCAGTCAGTCTGGCAAACAGCAGTCACCAGTCAGTCTGGCAAACAGCAGTCACCAGTCAGTCTGGCAAACAGCAGTCACCAGTCAGTCTGGCAAACAGCAGTCACCAGTCAGTCTGGCAAACAGCAGTCACCAGTCAGTCTGGCAAACAGCAGTCACCAGTCAGTCTGGCAAACAGCAGTCACCAGTCAGTCTGGCAAACAGCAGTCACCAGTCAGTCTGGCAAACAGCAGTCAGTCTGGCAAACAGCAGTCAGTCTGGCAAACAGCAGTCAGTCTGGCAAACAGCAGTCAGTCTGGCAAACAGCAGTCAGTCTGGCAAACAGCAGTCAGTCTGGCAAACAGCAGTCAGTCTGGCAAACAGCAGTCAGTCTGGCAAACAGCAGTCAGTCTAGCAAACAGCAGTCACCAGTCAGTCTAGCAAACAGCAGTCACCAGTCAGTCTAGCAAACAGCAGTCACCAGTCAGTCTAGCAAACAGCAGTCACCAGTCAGTCTAGCAAACAGCAGTCACCAGTCAGTCTAGCAAACAGCAGTCACCAGTCAGTCTAGCAAACAGCAGTCACCAGTCAGTCTAGCAAACAGCAGTCACCAGTCAGTCTGGCAAACAGCAGTCACCAGTCAGTCTGGCAAACAGCAGTCACCAGTCAGTCTGGCAAACAGCAGTCACCAGTCAGTCTGGCAAACAGCAGTCACCAGTCAGTCTGGCAAACAGCAGTCACCAGTCAGTCTGGCAAACAGCAGTCACCAGTCAGTCTGGCAAACAGCAGTCTGTCTGGCAAACAGCAGTCTGTCTGGCAAACAGCAGTCAGTCTGGCAAACAGCAGTCAGTCTGGCAAACAGCAGTCAGTCTGGCAAACAGCAGTCAGTCTGGCAAACAGCAGTCAGTCTGGCAAACAGCAGTCAGTCTGGCAAACAGCAGTCAGTCTGGCAAACAGCAGTCAGTCTGGCAAACAGCAGTCAGTCTGGCAAACAGCAGTCAGTCTGGCAAACAGCAGTCAGTCTGGCAAACAGCAGTCAGTCTGGCAAACAGCAGTCAGTCTGGCAAACAGCAGTCAGTCTGGCAAACAGCAGTCAGTCTGGCAAACAGCAGTCAGTCTAGCAAACAGCAGTCAGTCTGGCAAACAGCAGTCAGTCTGGCAAACAGCAGTCACCAGTCAGTCTGGCAAACACCAGTCACCAGTCAGTCTGGCAAACACCAGTCACCAGTCAGTCTGGCAAACACCAGTCACCAGTCAGTCTGGCAAACAGCAGTCAGTCTGGCAAACAGCAGTCAGTCTGGCAAACAGCAGTCACAAGTCAGTCTAGCAAACAGCAGTCACCAGTCAGTCTAGCAAACAGCAGTCACCAGTCAGTCTAGCAGTCACCAGTCAGTCTAGCAGTCACCTGTCAGTCCAGCAGTCACCAGTCAGTCTGGAAAACACCAGTCAGTCTGGCAAACACCAGTCAGTCTGGCAAACACCAGTCAGTCTGGCAAACACCAGTCACCAGTCAGTCTGGCAAACACCAGTCACCAGTCAGTCTGGCAAACACCAGTCACCAGTCAGTCTGGCAAACACCAGTCACCAGTCAGTCTGGCAAACAGCAGTCACCAGTCAGTCTGGCAAACACCAGTCACCAGTCAGTCTGGCAAACAGCAGTCACCAGTCAGTCTGGCAAACAGCAGTCTGTCTGGCAAACAGCAGTCTGTCTGGCAAACAGCAGTCTGTCTGGCAAACAGCAGTCAGTCTGGCAAACAGCAGTCAGTCTGGCAAACAGCAGTCAGTCTGGCAAACAGTAGTCAGTCTGGCAAACACCAGTCACCAGTCAGTCTGGCAAACACCAGTCACCAGTCAGTCTGGCAAACACCAGTCACCAGTCAGTCTGGCAAACACCAGTCACCAGTCAGTCTGGCAAACACCAGTCACCAGTCAGTCTGGCAAACACCAGTCACCAGTCAGTCTGGCCAACACCAGTCACCAGTCAGTCTGGCAAACAGCAGTCACCAGTCAGTCTGGCAAACAGCAGTCTGTCTGGCAAACAGCAGTCAGTCTGGCAAACAGCAGTCAGTCTGGCAAACAGCAGTCAGTCTGGCAAACAGCAGTCAGTCTGGCAAACAGCAGTCAGTCTGGCAAACAGCAGTCAGTCTGGCAAACAGCAGTCAGTTTGGCAAACAGCAGTCAGTTTGGTAAACAGCAGTCAGTCTGGCAAACAGCAGTCAGTCTGGCAAACAGCAGTCAGTCTGGCAAACAGCAGTCAGTCTGGCAAACAGCAGTCAGTCTGGCAAACAGCAGTCAGTCTGGCAAACAGCAGTCAGTCTGGCAAACAGCAGTCAGTCTGGCAAACAGCAGTCAGTCTGGCAAACAGCAGTCAGTCTGGCAAACAGCAGTCAGTCTGGCAAACAGCAGTCAGTCTGGCAAACAGCAGTCAGTCTGGCAAACAGCAGTCAGTCTGGCAAACAGCAGTCAGTCTGGCAAACAGCAGTCAGTCTGGCAAACAGCAGTCAGTCTGGCAAACAGCAGTCAGTCTGGCAAACAGCAGTCAGTCTGGCAAACAGCAGTCAGTCTGGCAAACAGCAGTCAGTCTGGCAAACAGCAGTCAGTCTGGCAAACAGCAGTCAGTCTGGCAAACAGCAGTCAGTCTGGCAAACAGCAGTCAGTCTGGCAAACAGCAGTCAGTCTGGCAAACAGCAGTCAGTCTGGCAAACAGCAGTCAGTCTGGCAAACAGCAGTCAGTCTGGCAAACAGCAGTCAGTCTGGCAAACAGCAGTCAGTCTAGCAAACAGCAGTCAGTCTGGCAAACACCAGTCACCAGTCAGTCTGGCAAACACCAGTCAGTCTGGCAAACAGCAGTCAGTCTAGCAAACAGCAGTCAGTCTGGCAAACACCAGTCACCAGTCAGTCTGGCAAACACCAGTCAGTCTGGCAAACAGCAGTCAGTCTGGCAAACAGCAGTCACAAGTCAGTCTAGCAAACAGCAGTCACCAGTCAGTCTGGCAAACAGCAGTCACCAGTCAGTCTGGCAAACAGCAGTCACCAGTCAGTCTGGCAAACAGCAGTCACCAGTCAGTCTGGCAAACAGCAGTCACCAGTCAGTCTGGCAAACAGCAGTCACCAGTCAGTCTGGCAAACAGCAGTCAGTCTGGCAAACAGCAGTCACCAGTCAGTCTGGCAAACAGCAGTCAGTCTGGCAAACAGCAGTCAGTCTGGCAAACAGCAGTCTGTCTGGCAAACAGCAGTCTGTCTGGCAAACAGCAGTCTGTCTGGCAAACAGCAGTCTGTCTGGCAAACAGCAGTCTGTCTGGCAAACAGCAGTCTGTCTGGCAAACAGCAGTCTGTCTGGCAAACAGCAGTCTGTCTGGCAAACAGCAGTCTGTCTGGCAAACAGCAGTCTGTCTGGCAAACAGCAGTCTGTCTGGCAAACAGCAGTCTGTCTGGCAAACAGCAGTCTGTCTGGCAAACAGCAGTCACCAGTCAGTCTGGCAAACAGCAGTCACCAGTCAGTCTGGCAAACAGCAGTCACCAGTCAGTCTGGCAAACAGC
>NW_027455987.1:0-27180 GCF_040206685.1 Ascaphus truei | reverse complement strand
GGGGGGAAAGAGGGTGAGTGGGGGGGAAGGGGAGTGGGGGGGGGGAAAGGGGAGTGTGGGGGGGAAAGGGGAGGGTGGGGGGGGAAGGGGAGTGTGGGGGGGAAAGGGGAGGGTGGGGGGGAAAGGGGAGTGTGGGGGGTAAAGGGGAGTGTGGGGGGGGAAGGGGAGTGTGGGGGGGGAAAGGGGAGAGTGGGGGAAGGGGAGTGTGGGGGGGGGGGGAAGGGGAGTGTGGGGGGAGAAAGGGGAGTGTGGGGGGGGGGGAAAGGGGAGTGGGGGGGGGGGGAAAGGGGAGTGGGGGGGAAAGGGGAGTGTGGGGGGGGGGAAGGGGAGTGTGGGGGGGAAAGGGGAGTGGGGGGGGAAGGGGGAGTGAGAGGGGGGAAAGGGGAGTGGGGGCGGAAAGGGGAGTGGGGGGGGGCGGAAAGGGGAGTGTGGGGGGGAAGGGAAGTGGGGGGGGGAAAGGGGAGTGTGGGGGGGGGAAAGGGGAGTGGAGGGGGGAAAGGGGAGTGGGGGGGGGAAAGAGGAGTGGGGGGGGAAAGGGGAGTGGGGGGGAAAGGGGAGTGGGGGGGGAAAAGGGGAGTGCAGGGAAAGGGGAGTGCGGGGGGGAAGGGGAGTGGGGGGGGGGAAGGGGAGTGGGGGGGGGAAAGGGGAGTGGAGTGGGGGGGGGAAGGGGAGTGGGGGGGGAAAGGGTAGTGGGGGGGAAAGGGGAGTGGGGGGGAAGGGGAGTGGGGGGGGGGAAGGGGAGTGTGGGGGGAAAGGGGAGTGTGGGGGGGGGAAAGGGGAGTGGGTGGGGAAAGGGGAGTGTGGGGGGGGGGGAAGGGGAGTGTAGGGGGGGAAGGGGAGTGGGGGGAAAGGGGAGTGGGGGGGGGAAGGGAAGTGGGGGGGAGGGGAGTGTGGGGGGAAAGGGGAGTGTGTGGGGAAGAAAGGGGAGTGTGGGGGGGAAAGGGGAGTGTGGGGGGAAAGGGGAGTGTGGGGGGGAAAGGGGAGTGTGGGGGGGAAGGGGAGTGTGGGGGGAAAGGGGAGTGTGGGGGGGGAAAGGGGAGTGTGGGGGGAAAGGGGAGTGTGGGGGGAAAGGGGAGTGTGGGGGGGGGAAAGGGGAGTGTGGGGGGGGGGAAAGGGGAGTGTGGGGGGGGGGGAAAGGGGAGTGTGGGGGGAAAGGGGAGTGGGGGGGAAAGGGGAGTGGGGGGGGAAGGGAAGTGGGGGGGAGGGGAGTGTGGGGGGAAAGGGGAGTGGGGGGGAAGAAAGGGGAGTGTGGGGGGGAAAGGGGAGTGGGGGGGAAAGGGGAGTGGGGGGGGAAGGGGAGTGTGGGGGGAAAGGGGAGTGTGGGGGGGAAAGGGGAGTGGGGGGGGGAAAGGGGAGTGTGGGGGGGGGAAGGGGAGTGTGGGGGGGGGAAAGGGGAGTGTAGGGGGGGAAAGGGGAGTGGGGGGAAAAAAGGGAGTGGGGGGGAAAGGGGAGTGGGGGGGGAGGGGAGTGTGGGGGGAAAGGGGAGTGTGTGGGGAAGAAAGGGGAGTGTGGGGGGGAAAGGGGAGTGTGGGGGGGAAAGGGGAGTGTGGGGGGGAAAGGGGAGTGTGGGGGGGAAAGGGGAGTGGGGGGGAAAGGGGAGTGGGGGGGGGAAAGGGGAGTGGGGGGGGAAGGGGAGTGGGGGGGGAAGGGGAGTGTGGGGGGGAAAGGGGAGTGTGGGGGGGGGAAAGGGGAGTGTGGGTGGGGAAAGGGGAGTGGGGGGGGGGGAAAGGGGAGTGGGGGGGGAAGGGGAGTGTGGGGGGAAAGGGGAGTGTGGGGGGGAAAGGGGAGTGGGGGGGGGGAAAGGGGAGTGTGGGGGGGGAAGGGGAGTGTGGGGGGGGGGAAAGGGGAGTGTAGGGGGGGAAAGGGGAGTGGGGGGAAAAAGGGAGTGGGGGGGAAAGGGGAGTGGGGGGAGGGGAGTGTGGGGGGAAAGGGGAGTGTGTGGGGAAGAAAGGGGAGTGTGGGGGGGAAAGGGGAGTGTGGGGGGGGAAGGGGAGTGTGGGGGGGGAAGGGGAGTGTGGGGGGAAAGGGGAGTGTGGGGGGGAAAGGGGAGTGTGGGGGGGAAAGGGGAGTGTGGGGGGGAAAGGGGAGTGTGGGGGGGAAAGGGGAGTGTGGGGGGGGAAAGGGGAGTGGGGGGGAAAGGGGAGTGTGGAGGGAAAGGGGAGTGGGGGGAAGGGGAGTGGGGGGGGGAAAGGGGAGTGTGGGGGGGGAAAGGGGAGTGGAGGGGGGAAAGGGGAGTGGAGGGGGGAAAGGGGAGTGGGGGGGGAAAGGGGAGTGGGGGGAAAGGGGAGTGGGGGGGAAAGGGGAGTGGGGGGAAGGGGAGTGGGAAAGGGGAGTGGGGGGAAAGGGGAGTGGGAAAGGGGAGTGGGAAAGGGGAGTGGGGGGAAGGGGAGTGGGGGGGAAGGGGAGTGGGGGGGAAGGGGAGTGGGGGGGAAAAGGGGAGTGGTGGGGGAAGGGGAGTGGTGGGGGAAAGGGGAGTGGGGGAAAGGGGAGTGGTGGGGGAAAGGGGAGTGGGGGGGAAAGGGGAGTGGGGGGAAGGGAGTGGGGTGGGAAAGGGGAGTGGGGGGGAAGGGGAGTGGGAAAGGGGAGTGGGGGGGGAAAGGGGAGTGGGGGGGAAAGGGGAGTGGTGGGGGAAAGGGGAGTGGGGGGGGAAGGGGAGTGGGGGGGGAAAGGGGAGTGGTGGGGGAAAGGGGAGTGGTGGGGGAAAGGGGAGTGGGGGGAAAGGGGAGTGGGGGGGGAAAGGGGAGTGGTGGGGGAAGGGGAGTGGGGGGGGAAGGGGAGTGGTGGGGGAAAGGGGAGTGGTGGGGGAAAGGGGAGTGGTGGGGGAAAGGGGAGTGGGGGGGAAAGGGGAGTGGGGGGGAAAGGGGAGTGGGGGACGGGGTGGAGAGCAGTGGGCATATGTATTGTCATAATTTATGAGACTCGTGTCTCGCCCCCCCGTTCCCTGTGAGTCGCGGCCCCCCCCCCGTTCCGTGACTCGCTCCCCCCCGTTCCGTGACTCACCCCCCCCCCGTTCCCCGTGACTCGTGCTCCTCCCCCCCCCACGTTCCCTGTGACTCGCGGCTCGTCCCCCCGTTCCCTGTGACTCGCGGCTCGCCCCCCCCGTTCCCTTGTGACTCGCGCTACCCCCCACCCCCCCCGAGTGAGGCTCGTGCAGGCGGCAGCAGGAAGCGCCCTGTGTGGGCCTGAGGCACGAAGCTGTGCGCCTGAAATAGGAGAGTTACTGGCGCCATAAGCTGAGGCGGGACGCGCAGTGACTTACCTGAGGGGGAGGTAGCGTCGGGGAGGTAAGGGAGCGGCTGGGGTAGGAGGGCCGCGCTTCCCGTCCGGAGCCAGTGCAGGGCGGCGCACGTGATGGCGCACGTGATGGTGTGTGTGTGTGTGTGGCCCGTCACTCCGCCTCAGGCCAATGAGAGGTGTGCGGGGGCGGGCGGCCCAAGGGACCAATGAGATTTCCCCTAGGGACACCGGACATCCAGACAGGCATACAGTGCTTTCACTAATATAGTATAAGATAGGCGTACTGCTGCGGCCGAGTTTATTCGAGCATTTGCCCGTTCTCGGCCGCAGCAGTAACCTGGCGCGCGCCAGAGGGTGCCGGGCACGCGCCGAAGACACGGAGGAGCGCCCTCCGATCGGGGCTTTCTCCCTCCCGCTGCCGGGTCCCCCGGAACCCCCTGCCGCCTTCCCCCACATCGCGGGACACCAGGGCTCCCTCGCGGAGCCCTGGACGTGCGTGCAGGGGGCGCAGGCACCCGATGACGCGTGACCGCGCGTCATGCCGGGGCATCCCCAGGCTTGCGGAGCTAGCCGCACTCAAATAAAATGTGCCGCCTCTGTATGTAACAGTTACAGACCAAATTAAATTGTGTGACAGCTTTAGTTTTGAAAGATCTAAGACTGCTGGTGGCTGTGAGAGTCTCCGGTAGATTGTTACGGTGGTCTTGTTTTTTCTCCTGTGTGAATTCTCTGATGTCTAAGGAGAGCAGAGTTATATATGAAACCTTTCCCACATTCAGAACATACAGATGATCTTTCTCCTGTGTGAAGTCTCTGATGTTTAACAAGAGTACAGTTATGGGTAAAACATCTCCCACAATCAGAACATACAAATGTTTTTTCTTTTACTGACAAGTTCTTGTGAACGTTCCCTGCATTCATGTTTCCTTTGTTACACGTTGTAATAGGAGTAGATGCATATTCTGTCCCTGTATGTTCTCTGATGGTATAAATGTGGGAGTCTGGGAGATTTCCTTCTTCCTGTGATGTTGATTCCTTAACCATAATGCTCACAGTTTCTCTCAGACGCTGATTTGGTATATCCTGACTAATGTGATTTGCTCCGTGATACATTTGCGTAACACTGGTATCTTCCATTACACAATCTGGTGAACAGAGCAAAATGTGATATCCTTCAGGGGAATTCCTGCTCATGAATCCATCAGCTGGGTAAAAAAATTTGAGTAAAGAAATGCATTAACATCGGATACAAAAAATTATTCTCAAACGTCAGATTTAATTTAAAAAACAGGATACGCATGGTAAGATGTAAGATTTATATGCCACTAGCTGAGAGCCCCAGCGTTGCCCGGGATGTTTGTGGTGTGGGTGTGGCATTTGGGTGGGGAGTGGTCCACGCGGCCCATGTGCGGTGGTAGTGCTGCTGTGGCTGTACTGATGGTGATTGTATCGGGGTGCTGATTTGGGAGGGTTTGGTGCTGATGTGGGGGTGCGGATGTGGGTGTGCCGATGGGGGAGGTGCAAAGGTGGCGATGTGTGGGTGCTGATGGTGTTGATGGGGGCTGGTAATGGCGGGGAGCCGAGAATGCCAGTGTGCTGGGGGGGCATCGGATAGCGGTGTGCTGATGTGGTGGTGCTGGGGATAGTGTGTGTGTATACATGTTTGTGTGTATACATTGTATGTGTGTGTGTGTGTGTGTGTATACGTGTGTGTATACATGTGTGTGTATGTATACATGTGTGTATGTATATATTGTGTGTATACAACATGTTTGTGTGTGTATACACGTGTGTGTGTATACACATGTGTGTGTGTATACACGTGTGTGTGTATACACACGTGTGTGTGTATACGTGTGTGTGTATACGTGTGTGTGTGTGTATACGTGTGTGTGTATACGTGTGTGTGTGTGTATACGTGTGTGTGTGTGTGTATACGTGTGTGTGTGTGTGTATACGTGTGTGTGTGTGTATACGTGTGTGTGTGTGTGTATACGTGTGTGTGTGTGTATACGTGTGTGTGTGTGTGTGTGTATACGTGTGTATACGCGTGTGTGTGTATACGTGTGTGTGTGTATATGTGTGTGTGTGTATACGTGTGTGTGTGTATACGTGTGTGTGTGTACGTGTGTGTGTGTGTGTGTATACATGTGTGTGTATACATGTGTGTGTATACATGTGTGTGTATACATGTGTGTGTGTATGTATACATGTGTGTATGTATATATTGTGTGTATACAACATGTTTGTGTGTGTATACACATGTGTGTGTATACACATGTGTGTGTGTATACACATGTGTGTGTGTATACACATGTGTGTGTGTATACACATGTGTGTGTGTATACACATGTGTGTGTGTATACACATGTGTGTGTATACACGTGTGTATACACATGTGTGTGTATACACGTGTGTGTGTATACACGTGTGTGTGTATACACGTGTGTGTGTATACACGTGTGTGTGTATACACGTGTGTGTGTGTGTATACGTGTGTGTGTGTATACGTGTGTGTGTGTGTGTATACGTGTGTGTGTGTGTATACGTGTGTGTGTGTGTATACGTGTGTGTGTGTGTGTGTGTGTATACGTGTGTGTGTGTATACGTGTGTGTGTGTATACGTGTGTGTGTGTATACGTGTGTGTGTGTGTATACATGTGTGTGTGTGTATACATGTGTGTGTGTATACATTAGTGTGTGTATACGTGTGTGAGTGTATACGTGTGTGTGTGTATGTCTCCATGTGTGTGTGTACGTGTACATGTGTGTGTGTGTACGTGTACATGTGTGTGAGTATACGTGTACATGTGTGTGTACGTGTACATGTGTGTGTGTGTCTACGTGTACATGTGTGTGTTTGTCTATGTGTGTCTGTGTCTACGTGTGTGTGTTTGTGTCTACGTGTGTGTGTTTGTGTCTACGTGTGTGTGTTTGTGTCTACGTGTGTGTGTGTGTGTGTGTATACGTGTGTGTGTTTGTGTATACGTGTGTGTGTATACGTGTGTGTGTATACGTGTGTGTATATACGTGTGTGTGTGTGTGTCTACGTGTGTGTGTGTGTCTACGTGTGTGTGTGTGTCTACGTGTGTGTGTGTGTCTACGTGTGTGTGTGTGTGTCTACGTGTGTGTGTGTCTACGTGTGTGTGTGTCTACGTGTGTGTGTGTGTGTGTCCTTGTGTGTCCTTTGGCCCGTCACTCCGCCTCAGGCCAATGAGAGGTGTGCGGGGGCGGGCCAAGGGACCAATGAGGTGGGAAGGGGGGGGGGGGAGATGGGAAGGGGGAGAGGAGGTGGGAAGGGGGGGGGAGGAGGTGGGAAGGGGGGAGGAGGAGGTGGGAAGGTGGGGGGGAGGAGGTGGGAAGGTGGGGGGGAGGAGGTGGGAAGGGGGGGGGGGAGGTGGGAAGGGGGGGGAGGAGGTGGGAAGGGGGGGGAGGAGGTGGAAAGGGGGGGGGAGGAGGTGGAAAGGGGGGGAGGAGGTGGGAAGGGGGGGGAGGAGGTGGGAAGGGGAGGTGGAGGGGGGAGGTGGTGGGAAGGGGGGGTGGAGGGGGTGGGAAGGGGGGGTGGTGGGAAGGGGGGGAGGTGGTGGGAAGGGGGGGAGGAGGGGGAGGTGGTGGGAAGGGGGGGTGGTGGGAAGGTGGTGGGAAGGGGGGGGAGGTGGTGGGAAGGGGGGGGGAGGTGGTGGGAAGGGGGGGGAGGTGGTGGGAAGGGGGGGGTGGTGGAAAGGGGGGGGGTGGTGGGAAGGGGGGGTGGTGCGAGGGGGGTGGAGGGGAGGTGAAGGGGGAGGGTGGAGGGGAGGTGAAGGGGGGGGTGGAGGGGAGGTGAAGGGGGGGGTGTAGGGGAGGTGAAGGGGGTTGGAGGGGAGGTGAAGGGGGGTGGAGGGGAGGTGAAGGGGGGGGTGGAGGGGAGGTGAAGGGGGGGTGGAGGGGAGGTGAAGGGGGGGTGGAGGGGAGGTGAAGGGGGGGGTGGAGGAGAGGTGAAGGGGAGGTGAAGGGGGGGGGTGGAGGGGAGGTGAAGGGGGGGTGGAGGGGAGGTGAAGGGGGGGTGGAGGGAGGTGAGGGGTGGGTAAGGGGGGGTGGAGGGAGGTGAGGGGTGGGTGAGGGGAGGTGAAGGCCGCTCCCTCACCCGTCCGGCCGCTCACTCACCCATCCGGCAGCTCCCTCAGCCGTCCGGCCGCTCCCACGTGGATCTGAGGCGGGAGGCAGCTTGTTGTGGCCGCTCCCCCGCTGTGTCCCGGGCACTCGCTCCCCCGCTGACTGTAGTGGTGCCGGGGGGGGGGGGAGGGGGTGGAGGGGAGGTGAAGGGGGGTGAGTGGAGGTGAAGGGGGGTGAGGGGGAGGTGAAGGGGGGTGAGGGTTGGGTGAAGGGGGGGTGAGGGGAGGTGAAGGCCGCTCACTCACCCGTCCGGAAGCTCCCACGTGGATCTGAGGCGGGAGGCAGCGTGTTGTGGCCGCTCCCCCGCTGTGTCCCGGGCACTCGCTCCCCCGCTGACTGTAGCGGCGCCGGGGGGGGGGGGGGGGAGCTGAAAGCGCGGGAGACACGGGGAGAGGAGGAGGTGCGCGCGGGTGTGGAGGCTGATGTTCGGGGAGGAAGAGGCGGAGGCTCCGGGACCGGCGGGTATGTGAGCCCCACCCCCCGGGTTATACATGCTGCTAATGTACACCCCCCCCCCCTACTGTGTGTGTGTGTGTGTGTGTGTGTGTGTGTGTGCCTGTGTGTGTGTGTGTGCCTGTGTGTGTGTGTGCCTGTGTGTGTGTGTGCCTGTGTGTGTGTGTGTGTGCCTGTGTGTGTGTCCCTGTGTGTGTGTGTCCCTGTGTGTGTGTGTGTCCTTTGGCCCGTCACTCCGCCTCAGGCCAATGAGAGGTGTGCGGGGGGGCGGCCCAAGGGACCAATGAGATTTCCCCTAGGGACACCGGACATCCAGGCAGGCAGGCAGGCAGGCATACAGTGCTTTCACTAATATAGTATAAGATATAAAATCAGGAATCATGTACCACATATATTTCCACTTTATTATGGGAATTGTAAAGTTACAAAAGAATATTAGAAATTATTGATAGATATACTAATTGTGATCAAGTTTCCTTGTTTTATGAAATATGTTATATAATGATTTATCCTAGAGCACCCACCACTAAAGTGTTTATTACTCACCAGTGCTGATATCTGTAGGATGTTCCTTCTCATACTGCTGGTGACCCCTTACTGTATATACGGCTCTTCCCCGCGCTCAATCATTGATACAATCTCAGGCGTCACATTGACACATCCTGTACATGTCAGGGGAGACACTTATATATTTAAAGTGTTTGCACCATAGAAAAGTCTTATTCCCTTTATCTGCTATATTGTTATGTCACGTGTATTATACTGCTGTGCAGTTCTATGTACATGGATATCGCTAGAGATATACATTCAGTTCCTGTAGTTTTGGAAATCAAAACACACACACACACACTTTCTTACCTAGAGACCAGAGAGCCTGGTAATTCTCCATTATCACACCCTTGTGGGGCAGGGCAGGGCCGGTAGCAACTGCTGTAACCTGCAGCCGGGCCCCTGCCACTGCCAGACCCCGCAGTCCCACCAGACCCCCGCCACCCACCCGCAATTCCGCCACCAACCGGCCCCCCGCAATCCCGCCATCTGCCGGGCCCCCGCCACTGCCCCCCCCACAGTCCCGCCAGCCGCTGGGCCCCCGCAACTGCCAGCGGACCCCCACCACCACCACACCGCCCGCGGTACACCGTCCCCCACCCCCTGTAGCCACCAGCCCGACCTGAGATAATCCCCAAGGTAAACCTGATTTTTATATGTATTGGGGGTGTATTTTATATATGTATTGGGGGGGTTGGGGTATATTTGTAGATGTATTGGGGGGGGTTGGGGTATATTTGTAGATGTATTGGGGCGGGAGTGGGGTATATTTGTAGATGTATTGGGGGGGAGTGGGGTTTATTTGTAAATGTATTGGGGGGGGAGTGGGGTATATTTGTAGATGTATTGGGGGGGAGTGGGGTATATTTGTAGATGTATTGGGGGGGGGAGTGGGGTATATTTGTAGATGTATTGTGGGTGGGGGTGTATTTTTTATGTGTATTGGGGGTTAAGTAAAAGTTACGCCTGCTCCTTTCATTTGTCCTGGGCCCCATGATTTCTGTTGGCGGCCCTGATAAAACACACACACACACACGTCGCGCCTACTATAAGCGCATGCTACAGATTCAATGCATTTGTTTTGAAGCGACGTTGCGTCGCCAGAACTATAAGCGCAGCCTTATAGTTGATTATCTCTTACACAGGTATCACTATAGACAGTGCTGTTATTACTACACTGTCATAAACATTGTTTGATATCCGGGGTTTGCAGACTCCTATTGGATACACTTTGGCTAGTTTAATAATTTATTTTAAAGCCCTATATTTTAACTAATGTTCAGAATAAACCTATTGCATTTTAAAACACTATAATTCCATTCCAAAAGGTGCGAGAGCGCTATCATACCGGGGCTCTTATCTTCAGTGCTGTAACTCTACCCGCCCCAAACAGCAACACCACCCCCCTACTAATATTAAGCTGATGTGAGGTAACCATTCCACTATATTACTGTATATACCTCCCAGCTTTACATTAGTGACTGTACATACTTCCCAGCTTAAGGCCCAGGACATAGTGCACTCAGCGTCTCTGAGCCGCGCTGAACAGATGCACACAGCCCCTGCATCTGTTATCAGCGCGGCTATAGTTTCTCCCTCCGCATGCGCGCTGATGCGTGCGGATGAGGAGAAACTTCTCTAAGAAAGGCAAGTTTGAAATTTGCCGCTCGGGGAAGCAGAGGAGCGGTCACGTGACCGCTCCCATCCAATGGGGCTGCAGCCGGTTCCCTACAGAGCCGCCATTGTCACTACAGAGCAACGCGACCAGACAGAAGGCAGCACGTGTGTGTGTGTGTGTGTGTGTGTGTGTGTGTGTGTGTGTGTGTGTGTGTGCTGGTGAAGGGGGGTGGGTGTGAAAAACGGGCTGGTGCTGGTGCAGGTGCTGGTGCTTGTGCAGGGGGGGGGGGGGTGAAAAACGGGCTGGGGCTGGTGGTGGTGCAGGGGGGTGTGTGTGAAAAACGGGCTGGGGCTGTGTGTGCGTGTGTGTATGTATGTGTGCATATGTGTGTGTGTGTGTGCATGTGTGTGCATGTGTGTATGTGTGTGTATGTATGTATGCGTGTGCGTGAATATCTTTATCAAAGTTGCACAATGTTAATAAATAATTTATTCTCACAACATGTCTTTTAAAAAAAAAAATATATATATTATATAATATACACACAGGTTCCCCAGTGACACACAAACACACAGACCACTTAAAAGTGACACACACTGATAGCTACCAAGTGACACACACACACACACACAGTGATACCCGCCTCCCAAGCACGCTTGCTATCTCCTCTGCCAGGACAGCAAAAAGCTCCTGGCAGAGCGAGCAGCAGCACCTAAGCGCTTACTATGTCCCAGGCCTTAGATTAGTGACTTAATATACCTCCCAGCTTTAGGTTAGTGACTGTATATACCTCCCAGCTTTAGGTTAGTGACAGTATATACCTCCCAGCTTTAGGTTAGTGACTGGATATACTGTATATACCTCCCAGCTTTAGGTTAGTGACTGTAAATACCTCCCAGCTTTAGGTTAGTGACTGTATATACTATATACCTCCCAGCTTTAGGTTAGTGACTGTATATACCTCCCAGCTTTAGGTTAGTGACTGTATATACCTCCCAGCTTTAGGTTAGTGACTGTATATACCTCCCAGCTTTAGATTAGTGACTGTATATACCTCCCAGCTTTAGGTTAGTGACTGGATATACTTCCCAGCTTTAGATTAGTGAATGTATATACCTCCCAGCTTTAGGTAAGTGACTGTATATACCTCCCAGCTTTAGGTTAGTGACTGTATATACTATATACCTCCCAGCTTTAGGTTAGTGACTGTATATACTATATACCTCCCAGCTTTGGGTTAGTGACTGGATATACTATATACCTCCTAGCTTTGGGTTAGTGACTGTATATACCTCCAAGCATTAGATTATTGACTGTACATACCTCCCAGCTTTAGATTAGTGACTGTATATACTTCCCAGCTTTAGGTTAGTGATTGTATATACTTCCCAGCTTTAGGTTAGTGACTGTATATACTGTATATACCTCCCAGCTTTAGGTTAGTGACTGTATATACTATATACCTCCCAGCTTTAGGTTAGTGACTGTATATACTGTATATACCTCCCAGCTTTAGATTAGTGATTGTATAAACCTCCCAGCTTCAGGTTAGTGACTATATATACCTCCCAGCTTTAGGTTAGTGACTATATATACCTCCCAGCTTTAGGTTAGTGACTGTATATACTATATATCTCCCAGCTTTAGGTTAGTGGCTGTATATACTATATACCTCCCAGCTTTAGGTTAGTAACTGTATATACTATATACCTCCCAGCTTTAGGTTAGTGACTGTATATACTGTATATACCTCCCAGCTTTAGATTAGTGATTGTATAAACCTCCCAGCTTCAGGTTAGTGACTATATATACCTCCCAGCTTTAGGTTAGTGACTGTATATACCTCCCAGCTTTAGATTAGTGGCTGTATATACTATATACCTCCCAGCTTTAGGTTAGTGACTGTATATACTGTATATACCTCTCAGCTTTAGATTAGTGACTGTATATACTGTATATACCTCCCAGCTTTAGATTAGTGACTGTATATACTATATACCTCCCAGCTTTAGATTAGTGACTGTATATACTATATACCTCCCAGCTTTAGGTTAGTGGCTGTATATACCTCCCAGCTTTAGGTTAGTGACTGTATATACTATATACCTCCCAGCTTTAGGTTAGTGACTGTATATACTATATACCTCCCAGCTTTAGGTTAGTGACTGTATATACTGTATATACCTCCCAGCTTTATGTTAGTGGCTGTATATACTATATACCTCCCAGCTTTAGGTTAGTGACTGTATATACCTCCCAGCTTTATGTTAGTGGCTGTATATACTATATACCTCCCAGCTTTAGGTTAGTGGCTGTATATACTATATACCTCCCAGCTTGCTCTCTGATCTGAAGTCCGGTCAGCATGTGAGTAGAGATCTCATAACTTCCCCCCAGATGTGCAATGAATGAGACTGAGCCGCCGGACTGGGGCTGTCACTGCTGTGACTGTGTTACCGGGGGGGAGACATTACCACGGGGACCGGAAGTGAGCAGAGCAGACAGGAAGTGCCCCTACCCACCGGAGTTATCACTGGGTGAGTCTCTGTAACAGGAATAATAATATAATATCTTATGGGAGCCGGTCACACGTGGGATGAGGTGGGGGGGGGACAGTGGGAGCCGGTCACACGTGGGATGAGGTGGGGGGGGGGTGGACAGTGGGAGCCGGTCACACGTGGGATGAGGTGGGGGGGGGGACAGTGGGAGCCGGTCACACGTGGGATGAGGTGGGGGGGGACAGTGGGAGCTGGTCACACGTGGGATGAGGTGGGGGGGGGGACAGTGGGAGCCGGTCATGAGGTGGGGGGGGACAGTGGGAGCTGGTCACACGTGCGATGAGGTGGGGGGGGGGGGACAGTGGGAGCCGGTCACACGTGGGATGAGGTGGGGGGGGGGGCAGTGGGAGCCGGTCACACGTGGGATGAGGTGGGGGGGGGACAGTGGGAGTCGGTCACACGTGGGATGAGGTGGGGGGGGGACAGTGGGAGCCGGTCACACGTGGGATGAGGTGGTGGGGGGGGGGGGCAGTGGGAGCCGGTCACACGTGGGATGAGGTGGGGGGGGGGGACAGTGGGAGCCGGTCACACGTGGGATGAGGTGGGGGGGGGACAGTGGGAGCCGGTCACACGTGGGATGAGGTGGCCCAGTGCTACTGTGTGTGACCTGGAGTAGATTGCTATGGGCCAGATATACTAAGTGCTGCTATGCATATGATTTTGTCAGAATGTGTTATGGAGCAGCGCTGCTTAGTAATATGGCTTATATCACCTACATATGTGTCAGGCGGTTAGTTAGGTGAGCGCTGCGTACATGAGATAACAGTACCCACTATATATATATTTGCAATTTGCAATATCTTCTGGTGCTTTGCATCTTTCTGGACATTATCCTCTGTTTCTCTACCCGTGAGTGTAATTATTAAGTTTATTCTGCAGTTGTCGTGTGTTTGCCTATCAAGGGAATAAATCTCAGTTTATTTTGCTCAACCTGTTCTGCTCAATCAGGACCCACGAAATATAAATGTGTTATTAAGCGCGTCTCCCGTGACAAGCGTTTAAAACTGTTTTAATAACTGCTTAATAACACATTTATATTTCGTGGGTCCTGATTGAGCAGAACAGGTTGAGCAAAATAAACTGAGATTTATTCCCTTGATAGGCAAACACACGACAACTGCAGAATAAACTTAATAATTACACTCACGGGTAGAGAAACAGAGGATAATGTCCAGAAAGGTGCCCAAGCACCAGAAGATTGTCCTTTAAAATTTAGTCCTTTTGCAAATTGCCAAATAAATAATTATGGTTTGGCCTATCCCATAGCCTCTCTTGCATTCCCAGTAAAATCAACCCCACACTGATGAGACCCATCAAGGTCGAAACGGCTGTCTGTGGGTGGTTTTCTGGGTATGCACCTTAACCCTGGCTGTGCTCAAAGCTGTGACCATGCAGCAAGCTTAAGCCTATAGGGAACCATGTTAAAAATGGTTATTGAGGCAAAAAGTGACAGTGTGCTCATTTGCATGTCATTTCCCAGAATCCCTTGCTGCAGTGGAAGTGCTGTTTGCTGGGTGATAATGGTGAAAGACAGGGTTGCAGACCTGTCTAAGACATGCAAATGAATATACAGGAATATTTACAGTTGCTATATATATATATATATATATATATATATATATATATATATATATATATATATATTGTGACAAACGGCTTACTCCGGGGCTCCGTCGTTTGTCCGGGACTGTTTAGAACACGGTCTTTTAGGGTAGGTTAAATGATGAGGCGTCACGTACTGTTCCTTTAAACAGGCTATGCCTGGTTTATTCAGTCCCAGGCACTGAGACTGCCACAGTGCATACAACAGAAAACAGATCAAAACAAAAGCTGCTCATCTGAGCGATAACTTAACTTAGATATCCCTGACTCAGGGTTGGAAGTGGCTTTTCCACTCCCAACAACAAAACAAGGTACTTTTGCAGTCTTATACAAATGAACAGAAAGATTGAACCTGTTAGGGGAAGAGGCTTCTCCCCTCTGTAGTTCAGCAGCCTTCCAGCCTCCTGGCTCTTGTGGAGAGACCAGAGCAAACAGGAAAACAGTCTTACATACCTGATTCCTAATTAGCATGACAGGTGACAGAAATCAGGCAGCAGACAAACTCTGGTCTGGATCTCTCATCCCCTCAGTTCCAGCGCTTGCCAAACTGTGGGATGGAGTGTATGTATTATAAGGCTGCACTCCCAGGCCAAACAGGATAGAAACTGTTTAGTATCCTGGGAGCCCTATATACGGAATTTATTACCATCCCCTGGTTTCTGTCACATATCCTCCCCCCCAGCTCAGACCTCGAGGGATGAGCGACTATGGATATTAGGGAGTGCATCCTTGACAACCCGTCAGCATTGCCATGTTTGTGCCCTGACCTGTGTTCCACAGAAAATTTAAAGGGTTGTAGGCTTAGGAACCACCTGGTCACTCTAGCATTCTTTTCCCTGTTTTGACACATCCAGGTAAGGGGTGCATGATCTGTGACCAACCGGAATTTTCTCCCCAACAGGTAGTATTTGAGCGTCTCTACAGCCCACTTTATTGCGAGACACTCTTTCTCTACTATGGAGTAATTTTTCTCCTGGGGATTTAGTTTCCTACTTAAATAAAGGATGGGGTGCTCCTCACCTTGAGACTCCTGGGAGAGTACCGCCCCCAGCCCTACCTCAGATGCGTCGGTTTGGACTACGAACTCTTTGGAGAAGTCAGGTGTGACCAACACTGGTTGGGCACAGAGAGCTTCTTTCAGGCTTCTAAAGGCTTGTTCGGTTTCGGGGGACCACTTTACCATTAGTGGTCCTCTTGCTTTTGTGAGGTCAGTTAGTGGGGTTGCCTTAGTTGCAAAATTGGGAATAAACCTTCTATAGTACCCAATTAACCCCAAAAAGGTCCTTACTTGTTTTTTTGTAACTGGCCTTGGCCAATTTTGTATCGCCTCCACTTTGAGTGTTTGGGGTTTGAGTAAACCTCTGCCAATAGAATATCCCAGATACTTGGCCTCCTCCAGACCAATAGTGCATTTAGCGGGGTTAGCAGTTAGTCCAGCAGACCGGACTGCGTCAAGCACAGCTTGGACCTTTGGAAGGTGGGATTGCCAATCTTCACTATGGATTACCACATCATCCAGGTAGGCGGCAGCATACCGAGCATGTGGTTTTAAAATTTTATCCATCATTCTTTGGAATGTGGCAGGAGCTCCATGTAAGCCAAAAGGCAACACCTTATACTGAAAGAGGCCGTCTGGGGTTGAGAAGGCTGTCTTTTCTTTTGCCCTTTCTGTGAGGGGAACCTGCCAGTACCCTTTTGTTAGGTCTAGGGTTGTGAGATATCGGGCTTTGCCCAGTCTCTCTACAAGTTCATCTACCCTGGGCATAGGATAAGTATCAAATTTTGACACCGCGTTTAGTTTCCGGTAGTCATTACAAAACCTTGTTGTACCATCTGGCTTTGGGACTAAGACTATAGGGCTGTTCCACCCACTTTGGGATTCCTCAATTACACCTAGTTTTAGCATTTTTTTAACCTCTAAACTTATAGCCTTTCTTTTGGCCTCTGGGATTCGGTACGGTTTAAGGTTAACTCGGACCCCCGGTTCAGAGACTAGGTCATGTTCAATTACGCTAGTTCTACCTGGCCGTATAGAGAAGATTTCTTTGTTTCTTCTCACTAAATTCTGAACCTCTCGTTTCTGATGAACAGACAGGGTTTCAGCTATGCTAACCTCTGGGTCAGTTTCTTGATTCTCTGACGGACCTGGGGGTACTAGGGTTAACAAGACTTCTCTATCTTTCCAGGGCTTGAGTAGGTTTATATGGTAAATTTGCTCAGGTTTCCTCCTACCTGGCTGTCTTACCTTATAATTTACTTCTCCCACTCTTTCCAAGACCTCATATGGCCCATGCCATTTAGCAAGGAATTTACTCTCCACGGTGGGAACCAGAACTAGTACCCTATCACCTGGAAAAAAAATTCTGACCCTAGCACCCTTATTATACGTATTCCTCTGTGCTTCTTGAGCTTTCTCCATGTGTTCCCTCACTATGGGTAGGACTGCAGCAATGCGGTCCTGCATCTGGGCAACATGCTCTATTACACTTCTGTAAGGGGTAACCTCGTGTTCCCAAGTCTCTTTGGCTATATCCAGTAAGCCCCTTGGGTGTCGGCCATACAATAGTTCAAACGGGGAGAAGCCTGTGGATGATTGGGGAACTTCCCTAATGGCAAATAACAGGTACGGTAACAAACAATCCCAGTTTTTCCCATCTTTATCAACCGCCCGCCGTAACATGCTCTTTAAGGTTTTATTGAACCTTTCCACTAAACCATCTGTTTGTGGATGATAGACTGAGGTTCTGAGATGCTTGATTTTTAGGAGTTTACATAGCTCTTTTGTTACTTGGGACATAAATGGTGTTCCCTGGTCAGATAGAATCTCTTTAGGAATCCCGACCCGGGAAAACAGAACTACTAACTCTTTTGCTATGTTTTTAGCAGACGTGCTACGTAGGGGAACTGCCTCCGGATATCGGGTGGCATAATCTAATATTACCAATATATGCTGATGTCCCCTAGCAGACTTTATTAGGGGTCCTACTAGATCCATAGCAATCCGGTCAAATGGTACCTCTATTATGGGAAGGGGTACCAATGGGCTGCGGTACGCCTTGAACGGGGCGGTGATCTGACATTCTGGGCATGAGGAACAATAATTCGTAATTTCTGCCAGAACCCCAGGCCAATAGAAGCTTCGGAGAACCTTTTCTTTTGTCTTTTCCACCCCTAGGTGTCCCCCCAATGGATGGCTATGTGCGAGGTGTAATACTACGTTACGGAATGTCCGTGGTACCAACAATTGTTTAGTTGTAACTGATTTCCTTTTATCAACCCGATATAATAGGTCGTTCTCTACCTCGAAGTAGGGGTAAGCAAGTGACCTATCTGGTTGGCCAGGAGTACTATTCTGGTCCCGTATATTTCCCCTTGCTACCGCTAATGTGGGGTCCTCCCACTGGGCCTTCTTAAAACTCCCAGGACTGACCTCTAGGTCAGCGAGGGTCTTATCCGGTTCTGGGGTGGTAAGTGTCTGCTCAACATCTTGATTTGGGGTATTCCCTACCAAAGTAGTGATGGGGAAGGGAATTTTACAGCACTCCTCCTTTTCCCCCTTCTTATTTGGGCCCTCGTCAACCTCCATTTCTGAAAAAGGGAAAGGATTTGTTTCTTCTAATACTTCGTTATGGTCCGCTATTGAACTCTGGGCGCTATTCTGAGCGGGGGACCACATTTTTAGAAAATGGGGAAAGTCGGTCCCTATTAACACATCATGTGCCAGTTTGGGTACAATACCCACCTTGAAATCTAAAGAACCAAACTCTGTTTCAAAAAAAACATCAACAGTGGAATATTCATGATTATCCCCATGTATACAACAAATTGCCACTCTTTGTGAACTGTTTCCCTGTTTCTTCTTAATGGGCAAGAGGTATTCGGACACTAGTGTGACCATGCTCCCAGAGTCAAGAAGTGCCCTAACCCTCTTACCATTAACCTTTACAAATGCCCACAGATGGTTATTCAAGGGGTCCTCTGGGCTAGGGCCCATACATTGGGACAACAGCGAATAAGGTTCCACGCTGTTGCATTGCATGGGCTCATCATTTAGTGGGCAGATTTTTGCTGTGTGGCCCCTCTCATGACAATTTACACATTTAGGTACATAGTCTGTGTCCCACTTAGAGCCTTTTCCCGGCTCCCCATGTTGGCTATTGCCCTTAGTGTGCGAACCACTGTTGCTGGTGCTGCGTGAAGGTGGTCGCCGCTCTTCAGCGCCCCTTAACCCCGGTACCCTTTTACCGTCTCTGGAAGAGTCCTGGAACCTCGGGTAATGGGGTTGCTCCACGACTGTGGGTTGCGGGTGCCCTTCTGCTGCATTGTACCTTTCTACGAGGGCCACAAGCTCATCCGCATTGTGGGGGTCACTCCGACTGACCCAACGGCGTAAGGCAGAGGGAAGTTTCCTCAAGAACTGGTCCATGACCAACCGTTCCACGATGTGGCTGGCTGAGTTGATCTCGGGTTGTAGCCACTTCCGGGCGAGGTGGATGAGGTCATACATCTGGCTTCGGGTGGCCTTATCCATCGTGAAGGACCATGCGTGAAACCTTTGGGCGCGAACAGCCGTGGTTACGCCGAGGCGGGCGAGGATCTCGAACTTCAATTTTGCATAGACGTTAGCTTCGGCTGGCTCTAGATCAAAGTAAGCCTTCTGGGGTTCGCCGCTTAGGAAGGGTGCGATTAGACCAGCCCACTCAGCTTCTGGCCATCCCTCTCTCTGTGCCGTGCGTTCAAACGTGAGAAGATAGGCTTCCACATCATCCGAGGGTCCCATCTTCTGAAGGTAGTGGCTTGCCCTGGTCATTTTCGGAACTGGGGCTGCCGCTGCCAGTGGAAGGTTACTGATAGTCCGCCTCAGGATCTCGAGTTCCTGCTGTAAGCCCTGAGCGAACCGCTGTTGCTCCTCTCTCAGCAAGCGGTTTGTCTCTTGCTGGTTTGCATTCGCGTTTTGCAGGGCTTCATTCGTCTGTTGCTGGTTTGCATTCGCCTGTTGCTGGTTTGCATTCGCCTGTTGCTGGTTTGCATTAATCTCTTGCTGGGCTATTAGCAGCTGTTGCTGGGCTGCATTCGTCTGCTGCTGGTTTGCATTAGTTTCTTGCTGGGCTATTAACAGCTGTTGCTGGGTTTCATTCGCGTCTTTCTGGGCAGCGACATTGCGTACCAGCGCACCCACCACGTCTTCCATCTTGTTTGCAGAGGATGAAAAAACTTTTTTTTTCTTTTTTTTTTTTTCTTTCAAAGTTCTTCAACCCGCAGACCCCCTAGTGCTCTGCCCGCATTCTCCACCATATGTGACAAACGGCTTACTCCGGGGCTCCGTCGTTTGTCCGGGACTGTTTAGAACACGGTCTTTTAGGGTAGGTTAAATGATGAGGCGTCACGTACTGTTCCTTTAAACAGGCTATGCCTGGTTTATTCAGTCCCAGGCACTGAGACTGCCACAGTGCATACAACAGAAAACAGATCAAAACAAAAGCTGCTCATCTGAGCGATAACTTAACTTAGATATCCCTGACTCAGGGTTGGAAGTGGCTTTTCCACTCCCAACAACAAAACAAGGTACTTTTGCAGTCTTATACAAATGAACAGAAAGATTGAACCTGTTAGGGGAAGAGGCTTCTCCCCTCTGTAGTTCAGCAGCCTTCCAGCCTCCTGGCTCTTGTGGAGAGACCAGAGCAAACAGGAAAACAGTCTTACATACCTGATTCCTAATTAGCATGACAGGTGACAGAAATCAGGCAGCAGACAAACTCTGGTCTGGATCTCTCATCCCCTCAGTTCCAGCGCTTGCCAAACTGTGGGATGGAGTGTATGTATTATAAGGCTGCACTCCCAGGCCAAACAGGATAGAAACTGTTTAGTATCCTGGGAGCCCTATATACGGAATTTATTACCATCCCCTGGTTTCTGTCACAATATATATATATATATATATATATATATATATATATATCAAAAAATAAATAGATGATACCGTTCTTTGGCTAACGAAATGCTTTTATTTGTGCGAGCTTTCGAGATACACTGATCTCTTCTTCCGGCGATGTTACAATGAATGAAGCAAGGATAACTTGAAAACAGTGTCTCTTGGAATGTTATCTGTGCTTGTCCTTCCCCTGATGTGGATGTGTTTTATGGCTAGAGGTGTCAAAGGGTAACTGAAAGCAAGTGAAGAAAGAGTGTGTATGTGTATCAGTGTGAATAAAAATGAATGGAGAGCCCACAGTATAAACAGTGCTCTACACAAGGTGTGTGTGGAGTGAGAGGGATATAAATGGTGTGGGTGGGTGTGGAAATGTGAGAGTTTGTAGCACAACTAAAAGTGTGTGTGGATACTATGTGGTCCCTATTGGTGTATATGGATGGAGAAATAAGGAGTATTAGTATGTGTGAGAGACAGCTGTGTGTGCATACATATAGCACAGTATGTACAGACATGGCCTTTAGCGCTCATGGGAAGAGAGTTCGCTAGTGTCAGTAATGACTCATAAAATTTCGATCTCTGTTTAGGCCACTGCTAAGTGTCCCGAACAGTTGCATAAATTTGTATTCATGCAACCGTCTCTCTTTCGGGGTTTTAAGATTACCTTTGAGTATGGCAACCCTCAGATCGTTCATCTTATGGCCAGAGTCAGAGAAATGTTCGCCAACAGGACTGTCTCTTGTTCCGCGTGTGATGCTGTGGCGATGCAGGTTCATTCTCTTGTTTAGCCCCTGTCCTGTCTCACCTATGTAGTAGCAGCCCCCTGGGCATTTCATGCACATGATGAGGTACACGACATTGCTGGAGGAACAGGTAGCATAAAACACATCCACATCGGGGGAAGGACAAGCACAGATACATTCCAAGAGACACTGTTTTCAAGTTATCCTTGCTTCATTCATTGTAACATCGCCGGAAGAAGAGATCAGTGTATCTCGAAAGCTCGCACAAATAAAAGCGTTTCGTTAGCCACAGAACGGTATCATCTATTTATTTTTTGATTATTGAAGCTCGGCTAACACGGTACTGATACCTCTACATATATATATATATACTAGCTGAGAGACCCGGCGTTGCCCGGGATGTAATTTTGGGGGGCGTACGACAGGGTTAGGCTTCCCCCCCCCTTTACAGCTAGGTGGGTGACTGAGTTGACTGAGTGTGTGGGTGACTGGGTGGGTGGGTGACACTTGACTGAGTGGGTGGGTGGGTGACTGAGTGGGTGGGTGACTTTGGGTCGGTTTGACTTTGGGTCGGTGGGTGGGTGACTTTGGGTCGGTTTGACTTTGGGTCGGTGGGTGTGTGACTTTGGGTCGGTGGGTGTGTGACTTTGGGTCGGTGGGTGTGTGACTTTGGGTCGGTGGGTGGGTGTGTGACTTTGGGTCGGTGGGTGTGTGACTTTGGGTCGGTGGGTGGGTGGGTGACTTTGGGTCGGTTTGACTTTGGGTCGGTGGGTGGGTGACTTTGGGTCGGTGGGTGACTTTGGGTCGGTGGTTGGGTGGGTGAGTTGGGTCGGTGGGTGGGTGACTGACTGGGTGGGTGAGTGGGAGACTGACTGGGTGGGTGAGTGGGAGACTGACTGGGTGGGTTAGTGGGAGACTGACTGGGTGGGTGGGTGACTGACTTGACTGACTGGGTGGGTGACTGACTGGGTGGGTGAGTGGGTGACTGACTGGGTGGGTGAGTGGGTGCCTGACTGGGTGGGTGAGTGGGTGACTGACTGGGTGGGTGAGTGGGTGACTGACTGGGTGGGTGAGTGGGTGACTGACTGGGTGGGTGACTGGGTGGGTGAGTGGGTGACTGACTGACTGAATGGGTGGGTGACTGGGTGACTGACTGAATGGGTGACTGAATGGGTG
Source organism: Ascaphus truei (assembly GCF_040206685.1). NCBI lineage: Eukaryota > Metazoa > Chordata > Amphibia > Anura > Ascaphidae > Ascaphus > Ascaphus truei. The sequence continues at coordinate 5,163 of NW_027455987.1, read as the reverse complement.
GGTGACTGGGTGACTGAGTGGGTGGGTGACTGAGTGGGTGACTGAGTGGGTGGGTGGGTGACTGAGTGGGTGGGTGGGTGACTGGGTGAAAGTGGGTGACTGGGTGAAAGTGACTGGGTGAAAGTGACTGGGTGGGTGTGTGGGTGGGTGACTGAGTGGGTGACTGAGTGAGTGGGTGGGTGACTGAGTGGGTGACTGGGTGAGTGGGTGGGTGACTGAGTGAGTGTGTGACTGAGTGAGTGGGTGGGTGACTGAGTGGGTGGGTGACTGAGTGAGTGACTGAGTGGGTGACTGGGTGGGTGGGTGAAAGTGACTGGGTGGGTGAAAGTGACTGGGTGGGTGGGTGAGTGTGTGGGTGACTGGGTGACAGTGCGTGGGTGGGAGACGGTGTGTGACTTACCTTGACCCCGTGGCATCTGGCTGGGGCAGGAGGTGAGTTTGGGAAGCTGGGGGGGGGGGCCAAGAGTGGCAGGAGTCCCGCGCCGCGCTTCCCCTCTCCGGTAGCGGCGCACGTGATGGGGAGTCCCGCGCCGCGCTTCCCCTCTCCTGTAGCGGCGCACGTGAGGGGGAGAGCAGGAGGCCCGGGCCGCGCTTCCCCTCTCCGGTAGCGGCGCACGTGATGGGGAGTCCCGCGCCGCGCTTCCCCTCTCCGGTAGCGGCGCACGTGATGGGGAGTCCCGCGCTGCTTCCCCTCTCCGGTAGCGGCGCACGTGATGGGGAGTCCCGCGCTGCTTCCCCTCTCCGGTAGCGGCGCACGTGATGGGGAGTCCCGCGCTGCTTCCCCTCTCCGGTAGCGGCGCACGTGATGGGGAGTCCCGCGCCGCTTCCCCTCTCCGGTAGCGGCGCACGTGAGGGGGAGTCCCGCGCCGCTTCCCCTCTCCGGTAGCGGCGCACGTGAGTGGGAGTCCCGCGCCGCTTCCCCTCTCCGGTAGCGGCGCACGTGAGGGGGAGAGCAGGAGGCCCGGGCCGCGCTTCCCCTCTCCGGTAGCGGCGCACGTGATGGGGAGTCCCGCGCTGCTTCCCCTCTCCGGTAGCGGCGCACGTGAGGGGGAGAGCAGGAGGCCCGGGCCGCGCTTCCCCTCTCCGGTAGCGGCGCACGTGAGGGGGAGAGCAGGAGGGCCGCGCCGCGAGGGGGGAGGAGCCTGGAGTTTGCTGCTGAGCAGCAGGGCCGTGCTTCCTCCGCGGCGCACGGTGAGGGTGATGGTGCGGCTGGGGATGTTGCGGAGCGTGGGGATTTGGGTGAGGTGGGGAGGGGGGAGAGAGTGAGGGGCGCCGGGAGAGGAGGGGGAGAGAGTGAGGGGCGCCGGGAGAGGAGGGGGAGAGAGTGAGGGGCGCCGGGAGAGGAGGGGCACCGGGAGAGGAGGGGGGGGGGGGTGGAAGGTGAGCTGCGGTCCAACTGACGGGGGAGAGTGTGTGTCCCTGTGTGTGTGTGTCCCTGTGTGTGTGTCCCTGTGTGTGTGTGTCCCTGTGTGTGTGTCCCTGTGTGTGTGTGTCCCTGTGTGTGTGTCCCTGTGTGTGTCCGTGTGTGTGTGTGTGTGTCTCCCTGTGTGTGTGTGTGTGTGTCCCTGTGTGTGTGTGTGTGTGTGTGTGTCCCTGTGTGTCCTTTGGCCTGTCACTCCGCCTCAGGCCAATGAGAGGTGTGCGGGGGCGGACCAAGGGACCAATGAGATTTCCCCTAGGAACACCGGACATCCAGGCAGGCATGCATGCAGGCAAACATACAGTGCTTTCACTAATATAGTATAAGATATATATATATATATATATCTCAGAACACACACACATACACACACACACATACACACACACACACACACTCCTCCCCCCGAAGGAGAGACTAGGATTGTATTACCTCCGATTTTATACCGGACAGGCATCAGAATTACCTCCCAGCTTTCGGTTAGTGACTGTATATACCTCCCAGCTTTAGGTTATTGACTGTATATACTATATACCTCCCAGCTTTAGGTGAGGTGGGGGGGGGCAGTGGGAGCCGGTCACACATGGGATGAGGTGTGGGGGGGAGGGGCAGTGGGAGCCGGTCACACATGGGAAGAGGCGGGGGACAGTGGGAGCCGGTCACACGTGGGATGAGGGGGGGGGGACAGTGGGAGCCGGTCACACGTGGGATGAGGGGGGGGCGACAGTGGGAGCCGGTCACACGTGGGATGAGGGGGGGGGGGGCAGTGGGAGCCGGTCACACGTGGGATGAGGGGGGGGGGACAGTGGGAGCCGGTCACACGTGGGATGAGGGGGGGGGACAGTGGGAGCCGGTCACACGTGGGATGAGGGGGGGGGGACAGTGGGAGTCGGTCACACATGGGATGAGGTGGGGGGGGGGGACAGTGGGAGCCGGTCACACGTGGGATGAGGGGGGACGACGACAATGGGAGCCGGTAACACGTGGGATGAGGTGGCCCAGTGCGACCTGGAGTAGATTGCTGTGGGACAGATATACGAAGTGCTGCTATTCTTATGATTGGGACAGAATGCTTTATGGAGTAGCGCTGCTTAGTAATATGGCTTATATCACCTATATATGTAAGGCGGTTAATTTGGTGAGCGCTGCGTACATGAGATAACAGGACGGTTAGGGGCGGTATATTGTTTCAACACAGCCAATCGTTTACCTATGATGGGAAGGCCTTCGGTGCAGGTTACATGTGTCGGGTTGTTTAAAATAGATCTATATATCACTTCATAAAGAACAAGATATATATATATATATATAGATATATAGATATATATATATATATATATATATATATTATATATATATATATACTCAAATGACATCATGACACTGGGTTACTATGGCAACTCAACACCGTGTGACATCCACGGCGGCATTTGACGCTGCGCTTCTCAAGGAGATGGAAGGCAACAGCAAGTAGGTGTCTGATCATACTTATAGGAAGCAAACGTGCACACACACAGCTAAACTGATGCAGCCCCTGCAAGGTCAGAACCCAAACCCAGCTCTGCTAAAGCTCTAACACAGGCCCTCATTCTCTCCCATCTTGACATCTGTAACCTCCTGTTGTCCGGCCTTCCTGCCTCTCACCCCTACAATCTGTAACTGTGCTCTGTATATATTGTATTCTCTCCCGTCTCCTGTAACCTCCTGCTGTCCGGCCTTCCTGCCTCTCACCTGTCTCCCCTACAATCTGTAACTGTGTTCAGAATATATTGTATTCTATCCCGTCTCTTGTAAGCTCCTGCTGTCCGGCCTTCCTACCTCCCACCTGTCTCCGATACAATCTGTAGCTGTGCTCTGTATATATTGTATTCTCTCCCGTCTCTTGTAACCTCCTGCTGTCCGGCCTTCCTGCCTCTCTCCCCTACAATCTGTAACTGTGCTCTGTATATATTGTATTTTCTCCCGTCTCCTGTAACCTCCTGCTGTCCGGCATTCCTGCCTCTCACCTGTCTCCCCTACAATCTGTAACTGTGCTCTGTATATATTGTATTCTCTCCCGTCTTGTAACCTCCTGCTGTCCGGCCTTCCTGCCTCCCCTACAATCTGTAACTGTGCTCTGTATATATTGTATTCTCCCCCGTCTCCTGTAGCCTCCTGCTGTCCACTTTACACCATCCCAACTCTTGAGTTCTGCTCAAGGATGTCTTTTCTCCAACCCTTTTGTATCTAAAGCCCTCAGAGAGAGGAGAGATACATATATTATATACACACACACACAGAGGGGAGATACATATATTATATACACACACAGAGAGTGCTGTCTGTGAGTCGGGGGCCTGCTAGGGTGTGAGGCGGCAGGTGGCGCGTGGGTTGTGAGTGCTGTCTGTGAGTGGGGGTCCTGCTAGGGTGTGAGGCGGTGGGTCAGTGATGTAGGGGCGGGAGGCAGCAGGTGTGTGTGGCGGCAGGTATGTGTCGAGTGTGATGGGTGTCTGTTGAGTGCATGCAGCGGCTGTGAGGCGGTGGGTGAACGGCAGAGGCGGGCGGAGTAAGGGCGGGGGAAAGGCAGAGGAGGGTGGGCGCGAAAGCAGAGGCGGGGAGGCAGGAAGGCGGGCAGGAGGGGGAAGGGGGGGGAGGGGGGAAGGGGGTAGGAGAGGGGAAGGGGGGTGGGAGAGGGGAAGGAGGGGGGAGGGAAAGGGGAGGAGGGGGGAGGGAAAGGGGAGGAGGGGGGAGGGAAAGGGGAGGAGGGGGGGAGGGAAAGGGGAGATGGGGGAGGAAAGAGGAGGAGGGGGGAGGGGAGTGAAAGGGGGGAGGGGGAGTGAAAGGGGGGAGGGAAAGGAGAGGAGGGGGAGGGATAGGAGAGGAGGGGGAGGGATAGGAGAAGAGGGGGGAGGGAAAGGGGGGGAGGGAAAGGGGAGGAGGGGGGAGGGAAAGGGAGGAGGGGGGAGGGAAAGGGGAGGAGGGGGGAGGGAAAGGGAGGAGGGGGGAAGTGGAAAGGGGAGGAGGGGGGAGAGAAAGGGGAGGAGGGGGGAGGGAAAGGGGAGGAGGTGGGGGAGGGGAAAGGGGGAGGGGGGGGGAGGAAAGGGGAGCGGGGGGGGAGAAAGGGGAGCGGGGGGGAGAAAGGGGAGCGGGGGGGAAGAAAGGGGGAGCGGGGGGGGAGAAAGGGGAGCGGGGGGGGGGGAGAAAGGGGAGCGGGGGGGGAGAAAGGGGGAGCGGGGGGGGGGAGAAAGGGGAGCGGGGGGGGGAGAAAGGGGAGCGGGGGGGGGGAGAAAGGGGAGCGGGGGGGGGGGAGAAAGGGGGAGCGGGGGGGGAGAAAGGGGAGCGGGGGGGGAGAAAGGGGAGCGGGGGGGGGAGAAAGGGGAGCGGGGGGAGAGAAAGGGGAGCGGGGGGGAGAAAGGGGACGCGGGGGGAGGAGAAAGGGGAGCGGGGGAGAGAAAGGGGAGAGCGGGGGGGGAAATGGGAGTGGGGGGACGGGGTGAGAGCAGTGGGCATATGTATTGTCATAATTTATGTATGTGCATGTCCCCCCCCCCCTCCGTGCGTCCGTCCCCCTGCTGGTTTTCGGCTGGTTGGCCCCCGTAACTCGGCCTCCCCGTGACTCGGGGCCCTCCCCGTGACTCGGGCCCTCCCCGTGACTCGGGCCCTCCCGTGACCTCGGGCCCTCCCCGTGACTCGGGGCCCTCCCCGTGACTCGGGCCCTCCCCGTGACTCGGGGCCCTCCCCGTGGACTCGGGCCCTCCTCCCGT